>NC_142068.1:100674062-100825000 GCF_059756535.1 Pantherophis guttatus | reverse complement strand
CCTTCAGCACAATGTGATTGCGGGGGCCCTCGACAGACTATCCAGCATATAGTGAGGGAATGCCCTAACAGAAGGTATCCAGGAGATTCTAGGGACTTCCTTTGCATAACAACGACAGCTACTGACTGGATCTCCAAACTCAACAAATATGTGTTGGGGCAAATATTACTGGAGGTATATAATGCAGTTCTAAATGAAGTGAAGATGCCATCATCATGGATAGAAGCGAGTATTAAATTGATCCCGAAAGAAGATGCTGATTTAACATTAATTAAAAACTATAGGCTTATCTCGCTGTTGAACACAGATTATAAAATATTTATGTCAATAATAGCAGAAAGATTGAAAAGGTTTCTAAACGAGTTTATACATGTGGACCAAAATAGTTTTCTGCCAAAAAGACAAATAAGGAACAACATGAGAATAATATTAGACACGTTAGAATATTATGAAAGTCATAGTGAGATACAGGTAGTATTGATGTTTCTAGATGCCCAAAAAGCCTTTGATAATGTCAAATGGAATTTTATGTTACAACAACTAAGACATATGGATTTTGGTGATAAATATATAAACATGTTTACGGCAATATATTCTAAACAGGAGGCCAGAGTAATAGTGAATGGAGAGATGACACAAAACTTTACAATTCAGAAAGGCACAAGATAAAGGTGTCTGCTATCACCATTGTTGTTTATATTAACTTTGGAGGTATTAACGAGAATAATTCAAAAAGATACGCAGATCAAAGGATTTGAAATTAAAAGAGAGAGTTATACATTGCAAGCTTTTGCAGATGACTTAGTCTTTATTTTAGAGGAGCCACTGAAATTGGGCCTGAGACTTATGGACGTATTGGAGGAATACGGAGAAGTAGCCAGACTAAAAGTAAACAAAGAAAAAACTAAAATGATAGCCAAGAACATGACAAATAAACAGAAAGATGGAGGGGGCGTGGCCAGCATTGCAGCGACACAGTGTGAAACTTCGGGGCACGTGTGCCATAGGTTCACCATCACGGGACTAGATCTACAAAACAAGTAAATAAGAAAGAAATGGAAGAAGAAATTAAAATGATATCAATGAATATAAATGGATTAAATTCGGCAATAAAAAGAAAAAGAATATTTAATAAATTAGAGAAGATAAAATTAGAGATTATATGTTTGCAAGAAGTCCACATTAGAAAACAACACAAAAAACTTTTGGAGCAAGTAAAGTTGGGTACAACGCTTGCTTGCCAAAGTAAAAGAGGAGTAGCACTTTATATTAAAAAGACAATTCAATCTAAACAAATATTTGAGGATGAGGAAGGAAGAGTATTAATGGTAGAAATAGTAATGAACTATAAAAAATATTGTTAGTGGGGATATACGCTCCAAATGAAAATCAAGAAGAATTTTATGCAAAATTACACAGGAAAATATTAGAATATGAAGATGAAGATATATGCATAATAGGAGTTAGACTACAAATCTACAAAAGTGAACAAAAAATTAAGAAAGACTTTACCTAGAGCATTTTATACAATGACAGATGAGTTAAGCTTCCAAGATGCATGGAGAAAAAGAAATTTGAAAGAAAAGCAATATACATTCTACTCAAACAGGCACATGTCGTGGTCAAGAATAGATATGATGTGGATGTCAACAGAATTAATTTCCAAGATATATAAGATTAAAATAGAAGCAAGTACATGGGTAGACCACAGTCCAATAACAATGATATGGAAGGGATTTGGTCTGCCTAATTGGGAATTATATTATCAAGCGACAAGTTTGATGTGGATTAAGGAATAGATAATGCTAAGAAATACTAGATTATTGACTCTAGAAGGACATGATTTGTTGTTGGGCTGGCATGCTTTTTTATGGTATAAGGGAACAAAAACGCAGGGGTATTTTAGAAGACATTTTATACGAGAGGCTTTGCTATTAAACTGGGAGAAGATCAAAAGACAACATTATTTAAAAATTCCAGTTGGTTATCAACTATTGAAGTATTATAATATTCAATAACATTTAGAAAGGAACAAATTGTTAGATATAGTGAAAAGGGTGAACTTAAATCTATGCAAGAACTAGAAGAACAAGGTATAAAGATGAATTGGTTTTCCTATTTGCAAATACACTCTAGATATGATAAAGATTTTAAGACAGAAGGTTTTTATAATAATTTGACTAATTTAGATAACATTTTAACAGGTACTGATGAAAATGTAATTAAAAAACTATATGGATATTTATTGGAGGTTAAGTTGGAAGAAGAACAAATTAAAGAAACAATGATTGCTTGGGGGAAAAATTTTGGACATGGAATTGACTTAGAGAAATGGCAAAAATTGTGATCTCAAAATTATAAAATGACAATGTCAACTGCATATAAAGAAAATTTGTATAAGATGTTTTACAGGCGGCATCTATCCCTGACGAGAATAGCCAGAATGTTTAAGAATAAATCCGAAAAATGTTGGAAATGTCATCAGATACCGGGTTCATATTACCATATGTGGTGGACATGTGCAGAAGCCAAAAGATACTAGACTAAAATCCACACGTGGTTGGAAAAAATGACAAAAAAACCACATAGATTTTAAACCAGAGATTTTTTTTTATTGGGGATTGTACCTGAAATATATAATAGAGAATTGAGATATCTGATTGTGAATGTATTAACAGCGGCAAAAATTGTGTTTGCTAAAAATTGGAAAAATGAGAAAATACCAACGCAGGATGAAGTTATTAAGAAAATAATGGAATGTGCTGAAATGAGCAAATTGACATTTGAAATTAGAGAACAAGAAGACAAACAATACTATAAGATATGGGACCTATTTTATCAATAGTTAGATAAAAAAATATGGAATTGAAATATGGTAGAGATCTTTACAATACAAGAATTGTAGAATTATGTGAAATATAACATAAAGAGGTATTATTACTGGATAGATTCAGGAGGATGAAATGAATGTTATAATAAAAATTAACTCAAATCTTAGAATATTTTGAATAATAATGAGGAAAGAAATAGCCATAGTCAAATGATTAATGAGGATAATAATATATAGATATTTATTAGGTCGATTATATGAGAATTTAGGTAAGCTGTAAATTGTAAACTATGAATTTGGTGAATGATGCACAAAAGACTTGTAACCAACCGACACACTGTTTGCAATTGAAGATGGTTTTATGTATGTCTGTTTAAAAATTTTAAAAAATTGTTATAAAAAAACCAATGATATGGAAGGGGAAGAGAAAAAGAATGAGATGGACATTAAACCAAAACTTACTAAATGAAAAGGACTTTCTACAATATATGGAAAAAAAATTGACTTTCTTCTTTAAAGAAATAGAAAAGACGATACATCACTGCAAAATGTACGGGATACTAGTAAGGCAGGGGGCTTCAATCCCTTCCCTCAGATAGCCTGCTCGGGTTGGGAGGCAGGGAAGCCCCAGCCCGCACATCTTTCCCACCGCCCCCTCACACCCAGCGGCAGCAATTCTTGCGCTGCCCTTTCCTGGCGGTGTCAGAAGCAGTGGGCCAGGGCTTCAATCCCTTCCCCCAGAGAGCCCGCTTGGGTAGGGAGACAGGGAAGCCCCAGACCGCACATCCTTCCCACCGCCCTTCACACCCGGTGGTGGCGGTTCTTCCGCTGCCCTTTTCCGGCAGTGCCAGAAGCAGCGGGCCGGGGCTTCAATCCCTTCCCCCGAAAGTCCAGACTTTAGTCCAAAATAGGCCAGGGAGGCAAAGCGCATGTGGGGGAGTGTGCATGTGCAATGCAGGGCACATGCGCCAGGGAATGTGGGGGGGGTCATGTGTGCATGCGCATGGGGGTTCGCATTGCATTATGGGTGCTAGCACACGTGCATGCTGGCACACGCGCACACACACACTTCCGGCATGCAACAAGAAAAAGGTTCGCCATCACTGTTATAGAGTTAAAACCAGAGGCATTTTTATTGGGTATATTACCAGAGAAATATAGCAAAGAAGATACATATTTGATTATTCATATAATAACAGTGAGAATTATATTTGCACAAAAGTGGAAGACAGAAAAAATCCCATCAGAAGGAGTGGTAATAAAGAAGATTTTAGAATGTGCAGAAATGAATAAGTTAACATTGAGAATAAAAGATAAAGAGGAATCGTCATATTTCAAGATATGGGGACAATTTTATGTATGGTTAGAAAAGAAATATGAATAAAAGATTATGGAGAAATAAATTAGATAAGGTATAAGTAAATGAGAGAGAAGGCAAAAAAGAAATAGAAACCCAGAAGTCACCTTGGAAATGGAAAAGGGGGAAGGGGAGGTAGAAAGAAAATGTTATTATATAAGTGTACATTTATGATGATATGTGTGAATATAGTAAAATGAAAAAGTAATTGATAAGAAAGTAAAAATCAGGATTGCTCGAATACCATTTTGGAAAATATTAAATTGAAAATTAATACAACAATAGAGAGAGAATGGAGAGGGATAGAGGAGAGAAGAAAGGAAGAAGAGAGAGGGAAAGAAGAAAGGGAAAAGAAGAGGAAGAAAGAGAGGGGAAACAAGAGTAGGCGAGAAGGTTAGAAGGGAGGAAGAAGGGAGGTGTGTGGGAAAGGAAGGGGAAGTAGAGAAGGAGAAGGAGAGGAGGAAAGAAGAAAGTAGAAAAGTAGATGGAAGAAGGGAGGGAAAGGAAAGAGAGGAGAGGGAGAAGAAGGATTGTTGTAAAACAAGGGAGATGAAATGGTAGAAGAACAAACCCGAATATACTTAAATTGTTTAGGATGAAGATTGTATTAGTATGAAAGTTAAAAGAAAATATGTATGTTAGATAAGAAAGTACATTTAAGATATGCTTATGAGGGGGGGGGAAAAACCCAGAAAGATGATTCGACTAAGGCAGGGGTCTGCAACCTTAAACACTCAAAGAGCCACTTGGGCCCATTTCCTAAAGAAAACAAAACACCGGGAGCCACAAAACCTGAGTGGGCATGGCCAACTCCACATCACTCTCTCCCACCGACACATGACACCCCCCCCCCCAGCCATGCCTCCCCAGGTTTTGTAGCTCCAGGTATTTTCTTTTAAACAGGTCTCTCGCTCCCCCCCTCATCTTTCTCCCTCTCTTTTTCTTTCTCTCTCTCTCTCATCTTTCTCCCTCTTTCTCCCTCCCTCCTCACCTCTTTCTCCCTCTCTTTCTCTCTCTCTCTCTCATCTTTCCCCTCTCATCTTTCTCCTTCTCTCTTTCTCATCTTTCTCCCTCATCTCTCTCTTTCTCCCTTTCCCTCTTTCTCTCTCTTATCTTTCTCCCTCTCCGTCTCTCATCTCCCTCCCTCCCTCTCAACTCTTTTTCTTTTCCCCCTCTCTCTTTCTCATCTCTGTCTGTCTCTCATCTCTCTACCACTTTTTCTCCCTCTCCCTCCCTCTCTCTCGTGTCTATGTGTGTGGGGGGGGGTTGGAGGTTCCCTCTTGAATCATTTCCAAAAACAGGTGAGGATTGGGGTTTTTTTCTGATGTTGTTCTTTCTTCTTCTTTGGGTGCTTTTTACCATATGATTTAATTTTAAATCAAGAGTCATTTTAGGTTCCCAGATAAATGAAGCTCTTTTGTCCCCCTGCTGTGGCTCCCTATTGGCTGACTGCCCCCTGCTCCCTCTCCTCACTCCTCGCCAGCCCTGAGAAGAGAAGGGCAGTGGAGGCGGATGGAGACTCGCTCCGTATTTCAGAGTGGAAGCAAAGCAGCTCTCTACTTGCCTCTTTTTCTGGCCCTTGTTGGGAGGTGTGCAACTTTCTCTGCCCTAAGACACCGGCTGGGCTGCCCCAGCCAATGCTGCATGTTGTAATGGGCTCCAGGAGGAGGAGGAGGGGACGCCGTCTCCCTCATTGTGCAGCACGCTAAATTTAAGTGGAAGAGCAGCAAGCAGCCACAGAGGCAGGGAGAGGAATATGGGGAGACGCGCCCCAGCTGGTGTCTCAGGGCGGAGAAAATCATGTGTCTCCCCATATTCTTCACCCTGAGACACCAGCTGGGGCGCCCCATATTTCTCTCCCTGCCTCCGTGGCTGCTTGCTGCTCTTCCAGTTAAACTTAGCGCGCTGCACAATGGGGGAGACGGTGTCCCTCCTCCTCCTCCTCCTCCTCCTGGAGCCCATTTCAACAAACAGCATCGGCTGCAGCTGAGCAGCCCAACCAGTGTCTTGACATAGAGCAAAGTCACGTGTCTCCCGCAGTGGCTGATGTGTGCATAGCACCAACAAGGGCTGGAAAAAAAGGCAAGTAGAGGGGTGCTTCACTCCCGCTCTGGAATACGGAGTCAGTCTCCATCTGCCTTCACTGCCCTTCTCTTCTCAGGGCAGGGGAGGGGAGGGGCCACCCAGTGGTGGGATCATCCGACAGGGAGCCGCAGGAGAGGGCCCAAAGAGCCGCATGTGGCTCTAGAGCAGCGGTTCTCAACCTGGGGGCCGCGACCCCTTTGGGGGTCAAACAGCCATTTCACAGGGGTCGCCAAAGCCCTCTCCCCCCCCCCACGCCTTCACTCACCCTCACTCTCTGCTCTGTTGGATCCCCGGCCGTTCGTTTACCCCGCCCACTCCCAATCTATTGCTGCCTCCGATGGCTAGAGGAAAACAAACTGTTTAAATTCTTGCCGCGGGGCTTCAAAGGGCCGCCCTAGAGCCAGTGGTGCAGCTGAACCCTTTGTTAAATTGCTGGCTTGCCCCGCCCCTCCGCACCACTATTTATTACCAATAAATAGTGGTGGGCGAGGGGCGGGCAAGCCAGCAATTTAACAAACGGTTCGGTGTTTTTTTGTAATTTTATTGGCCCCCGGAGCTTCAGCATAGGCTAATTAGCCCTTGCTTAGATCGGCTCCCGACCCCCAGCTGATTTGCTCTCAGCTGTTTTGCTCAGAGCTCTGCTGCTTGCTTGAAAAGTGCAGATTTTTTTCCCCCTAGCTATACTGAAAAACGAAAGAGAAAGTAAAGCAGGCTGTTGGCTTTGCACGTTGGAACATTTGGCAGGCAGATTTCTTTTTCCTCACCAAAAAAGGTAGGTGCAAACAACGGGAAATTTAGGGAAAAAGAGGAGATTTTAAAACACAAAAGAAAAAAGCTCTATTTAACTAGGGAATTGTAATAATTGAGATACTATTAATTGTATATTGTGTTGAAAGCAGAAATGGTTAAGTTGTGGTTTGGAGGAATATATGGGGAAAATTATTTGGCTGATTATTATTGGTAAATATAATTAATTGATTTGTAAGAAATTGGATTGCATGGAAATAATTGGAATATTCATGTTCATATTGATTAATATACAAAAAAGGTAGTTATATAACTAATTGATTTATATTAAAATGTTGAATTCATATTAAACAATTGTAATATTACATAATTAACCAATGTGAGGATGGATATAAAAATAGATGACAATGGGAAGGGGTATAATATAGAATAGAAGGGAAAAATTGAATTTGATTAAGATTAGAGATGAGGATGAAGGGTAATATTGGTTTTTTACAAAAATAGATGAGGAATAAATATGGCAAAAAGGAAATATAGAAATTGTAAATTTAATTGAAATGACTAAACACTGTTTAAATTTGTGAACCGGCCAAATACTCTGTTCAAAGAAAATACATTGTATGTTTGTATGTGTGTTTCTAATTATTGTTATTTATTCATATTTGTTCTCTTTTATTCTTTAAAGTTTAACAATTCATTCTTTATCTTAATATCTTTATATTTGTTTGGGGTTGGCTTTCTTCCCTTTCATCTTTTTTATGGTACAGCAATCTTTCTCCTCAAACCTACCACCTCTCTCTTTTCTTTCCTTCTTACTTTTTCTTCCTCACCCCCTTCTTCTCCCTACTTCCTCTTCCTTTCTCCTTCTCCTCCTCTCTTCCTCCCTCTCTTACCCTCACTCCTACTCTAATTTCCCTTCCCTTCCTTCATCCCTCTCTATTGCTGTATCCTTTTATGCATATGGACTACTCAGAGGGCTGAAAAAGTTATTTCTGACTGGTCCTCGCACTTTTGACCAGTCTTCGAACTTATGACTGTCCTCACATTTTACATTTTTGCCCTATCTTGTCACCATGGTGAAGAGAAGCAGTTGTGAAATGAGTGACACATTGTTAAGAATGCTACAATGGGCATAAATGATGACCAGTCATAAGTGCGAAGACCGGTCAAAAGTGCGAGGACCTGTCAGAACTCACTTTTTTCAGCCCTCTGGGTAGTCCTTTTGTGCATATGGACTACTCAGAGGGCTGAAAAAGTTATTTTTGACTGGTCCTCGCACTTTTGACCAGTCCTCAAACTTACGACTGTCCTCACATTTTACGTTTTTGCCCTATCTTGTCACCATGGTGAAGAGAAGCAGTTGTGAAATGAGTGACATGGTTGTTAAGAATGCTGCACGGGCATAAATGTGAGGATGGTCATAAGTGTGAAGACCAGTCAAAAGTGCGAGGACCTGTCAGAAATGACTTTTTTCAGCCCTCTGAGTAGTCCCTATACACATAGCCATGGCCACCCGGTCACATGACCAGCTAGCCACACCCACCCAGTCACATGACCTCCAAGCCATGCCCACAAAATAAGCCATGCCCACAGAACCGGTAGTAAAAAAATTTAGAACCCACCCCTGGTTGGGGGTCACCACAACATGAGGAACTGTATTAAAGGGTCGCGGCTACAGTTATATTATGAAGCAGCAGCTTTGACTCAAGCAAGCGATTGGTTTGGAAGGAAAAAGACTGGAATATTGAATATAGAAAGTTTTGACCTTGATTTTGGTTGGCACGCTTACTTATTTTATGAAAACAAAGTGGATAAAGTATTTAAAAGCCATATACTTAGAGATTCGTTGATGAGAGTTTGGAAGAAGCACCGATTCAAATGGGATTATAAAATACCGTTATGGCTGGATCTTGGTCATATTATGTGGAATACAAATATAATGTCACTCGGGGGGGTTTATATAAAGAAGTTCTTTTTACAGATGCGGGCAGATGGCAACTAAAGACATTAGAGACACTGTTGGACGAAGGGATTAACTTAACTTGGTTACAGTATAATCAACTTCAACTGAGATGGAAAGAGGACCAAAAAACTGGTATTATGTTGCATGAGGAAGAATTGGTTAGACATATAAAAGAGAAAGGTCCAATGCATATTAAAAGGCTTTACAATGTTTTGTTAGAAAGGGATTCAGAAACTGAATTGGTTAAAGATTGTATGATTAAATGGGCACAGAATTTTGCAGAACCAGTAATGTTGGAAACATGGGAGAAAATATGGGTTCAGAATGTTAAATTTACACAATTGCAGAACTTGAGGGAAAATTTCTATAAAATGTTTTACAGATGGCATTTAGATCCCAAGAAATTATCCTGTATGTATCCTAATGTTCAGCCAAAATGTTGGAGATGTGATAGTTTAGATGCTACATATTATCATGTTTGGTGGAATTGCAAGAAAGTTAAGGCTTTTTGGATAAAAATATGGTGGGTTATGCAGAATGTTTTGAAGAAAAAAATTCAATTTTCTCCACAATTGTTTTTATTGGGTATAGTAAAGGGTTTTACATTGGATGAAACTAAGTTGATATTGTACATGATAACAGCAGCGAGATTATTGATAGGTAAATATTGGAAAAATGAAGCCTTACCCACCATTGAAGAATGGACTTTCAAGATGGCCAGTTTTGCGGAGATGGCGAAGATTTCAGCATATTTAAAAGATCGCTCACAAGAGACTTATGAATGGGAATGGAAAAAATGGATAGATTATGTGCAGAAAAAATACCAAGTTAGGAAGTATCAAATTGCTTTTCACTGAAAGTTATATAAAAATAGAAGTGTATGAATTGTGAAGAGAGAAAAAATTATAAGAGGGCTTGAGGGGTTCAAGTTTTTATAAAAAAGGGGATCTTGATGGGATTATATTTTGTGGAAGTCAGAGGGGGAGGGTTAGGGGGGGTTTGGGGGGGGTTAGGGTGGGGAGTGAGGGGTGGGTTGGGGGGAAAAGTGGGGTGAAAATGTAATTGTAAAACTTTTGCAATAAAAAAAAAAAAGGTCGCGGCATTAGGAAGGTTGAGAACCACTGCTCTAGAGCCACACGTTGCCGATCTAAGGTTCCCAGACTAAGGGAATAAATATTCAATTAGCAAAAAAGATGAAGTACCTAGGGATTTACTTGACAGCAAGGTATACATAGATTAAGGAGGACAATTATATGAAATTAATAAATCAAATAAAGACAGATCTGGAGAGATGGAAGACCATTCAACTTTCCTTTATGGGCAGAATACGGCAATAAAAATGAATGTTCTATTTCAAAACATACCGATAAAATTAGAGAAAAAATATTTTGATAATTTGAATAAAATAGTGTCAAAATTTATATGGCAAGGGAAGAAGTCAAGAATTAAACTGAAATAACACCAAGATTCCAAAGAAAGAGGAGGGTTTCATTTGCCTGACTGGGAATTATATTATCAAGCGTCAACGACCACCTGGGTGAAAGAATGGATAACTTTAAGGAACAAGAAATTATTAATACTAGAAGGTCATGATATTCAAGCAGGGTGGCATGCATTCCTCTGGTATGGAAGACAAGTGGCACACCAATACTTCCAAAGACACTATATATGACAGTCCCTATTGGGAGTATGAAATAAAAAAACAGAACTATATGAAAATACTGATCTGGCTCTCCAGTCTAGAAGTGTTGGTTCATCCGAATCTTATCAATTGGGGGAAAATTGTTACATACAAGGATATTCTAGATGAAAAAGGAGGACTAAAAATGAGATGTATAAATACTTATTAGACTATAACATGGAGGAAGAGCAAGTTAAAGAGACAATGGTGGTATGGGCAAATTTTTTTAGGTATTGAACTGGAAAAGTGGGAAAAATTGTGGGAAAGGAATAGGAAATTAACCCTGGCCACATCATACAAGGAAAACGTAGGTGGCATTTACCACCAGCAAGATTGGCCAAAATGTATAGAAATTTATCACTGAAATGTTGGAAATGTAACCAAACACTGGGCACCTACTACCATATGTGATGGACATGTAGAAAAGCAAAAGAGTATTGGTGAAAGATTCAAATGTGGCTGGAAAAAATGATTGGACAAAGATTGGAATTCAAACCAGAAATATTTTTATTAAGAATCATAACAGAAGATTACAGTAAAGGGTTAACATACTTAATATTGCATATCATAACAGCAGCAAGAATGATATATGCCCAACAGTGAAAGAATGAGAATATACCTATAGAAAGGGAGATAATAAAGAAAATATTAGATTGTGCAGAATATGATAGATTGACACTAGAAGTAAAAAACAAAGGAGAGACAGAATACTATGAGGTTTGGAATAGATTTTACCAATAGTTGGATTTGAGAAATGGAAGTTGGAACACGAAATAACTAAGATGTGTAGACCAAAAGATGATGTAATATATGTAAATATAAGGGTATATAGGGGTCAAATATGTGTATATAATTAGCAAGGTATGTTGAGCATATAAAATACTTGTGTTATACTTTAGTGTGTATGGCGGAGATAACGCCAGGATGGTTGCACCATGTCCAATTTCTTTTTTAATATGATATAAATAAAAAAATTAAAAAGAAAGAAGGTTGACATTGTCTTCTTCCTTATACTTAAGTGTTATATTTCAAGTGCCCCATCTACCTTTTTTGCCTTCACATCCTAATAGGGACCCTTTTGAAAATTCACAAAACAACCTTAATTGTTTTTCCCTGTCTGAAGTGCATGTTTGAATTTAGTTGTCCTTCCATTATTGCCCTTTCATCCTGTGCCATTTCTTGGCTGACACATGAATACTCTTGCAGCAACGTGCCTATTTTTAAATAAGATCTAAACTATTGATGAAAGTAGACAGAATCGGCATTTGAATCTATGCATCCAGAAGGGAAGCAGACTGGAAATAGATGGATGGGCCATCTCTCTCTTCCTCGGCTTCCTATTTCATAACACAGCAACTTGGCTTCTTGAAGTGGCCATCACAGAATTTGATTATGGGACCATCTCTTCTTCCTTTAAATCTCCAGTCAAAACTGACTGTGTCCTACCCATTCTTAAACAGAAGTAAACTTGTGGATCCCCCTCCCCCCCCACATTGCCTTCTTTCATCTTTCTTTGGAAAACTATCAGAGAAGAACAACTAAGATGATCAAACATATGAAGAACAGCTGCAGAATTTGGGTCTGGCTAGTCTAAAGAAAAGAAGAATGAGAGGTGACATGATAGCAGTATTTCAGTACTTGAGGGGCTGCCACAAAGAAGAGGGGGTCAAATTATTCTCCAAAGCACCAGAAGGCAGGACAAGAAACAATGGATGGAAACTAATCAAGGAGAGAAACAACCTGGAATTAAGGAGAAGCTTCCTAACAGTGAAGACAATTGATCAGTGGAATAGCTTGCCTTCAGAAATCATGGGGGCTCCATCACTGGAGGTTTTTAAGAAGAGACTGGACAGTCACTTGTCTGAAATGGTATAGTTTCTCCTGCTGGACTAGAAGACCTCCAAGGTCCCTTCCAGCTGTTCTGTTCTGTTCTATTCTATTCTATTCTATTCTATTCTATTCTATTCTATTCTATTCTATTCCATTCCATTCCATTCCATATTTCCTATTCTATTCTGTTGTGTTCTGTTGTGTTCTGTCCTTCACTATCCACACTACTGGTTGTCCAGCATCAGGTCCTCATTGTCTATAACTCTATAAATCAATGCAATGAACATGAATTTGGGCAAATTCCAGGAAACAGTGGAAGGCAGTAGGACCAGGCGTGCTATGGTCCACGGGGTCGCAAAGAGCCAGACATGACTTAGTGACTGAACAACAATAGAGTATCTCTCCACATAGATCTATCCAACAATATACAAGCAAATATGTTATTAAGTTCCTCTGTCCATTTAAATTTAACTATTCAAGTACATTGACCCATTGACCAACTTTCCTTTTACTTTTGCAAGCAACCCTCAGATTAGTTCCACAGACTCCCCAGCTTCCTGGAATAGTTTTAGTTGGGATAGCTGTATATAGCTATATACAGCTCCTATAGCTGTGAGGATCACAATCATGGAGTATGATGATATCCATTTTTTTATCCCTTCGCTCTATGCATCTGTTCCTGATTTTGACTATCCAGCCCCAATTGAAAATAGTCAGTAAAGAGGATCTTCCCAATTGTTCAGCTTTTGAGCTCTTACTTTCTCAGCAGTTCTCCTACTATTCAGCTGAAATCCCCTTTTATTGGAAAACCATTCCATATGACCATGCTGAATAAAATAGGGAAATCAATTCTAAATTCCACTTTTCTTTATGGGAATACAAACCAACCTGATTGGTGTTGCCACATTCAAGGATGGGATGGTGCAAGAACTGGCCGGCTTGGTTTCTTGTTTGATATTCAAACCAGCTGCCTGGAACAGACTACTTAGATCAGCCACTTTTCCTTTATGGATGGCCCGTAAGGAGTGCCTCCGATACTCATCGCGAGCTTGGCGAGCCTTGTGGCTCCTTTCTTCATCTGCCACCTTGGAACGACGTACTGCAGGCAGGCCAACAGGAAGGAAAGAAAGAAAGAATCATAAATATCTCCCTTGTTTTTCTTTTCCTTTCCATTATCTACTGTAATGGTCTGTAAGAAGAAAGTTAGGATGCAGGAGAAGAAGCTACAGGCCAGGCAACCATCAGATGAGAGATGTCTTGGCCTTCTGGGTAGAAAAAATATGCTAAAACACCTTCACATAGTGGAGACGATGCCCAGGTGGAGAAAGGCAATCAAGCAGTAAGTTTGGATTTCTGGAGCTTTTCTGAACAAGGTGAAGTCACATGTCAGCTTCCCGAGTAAACCAGACAAAAAAAAAAAGAGTAGATGAGCTAATTCAACTTTATTGTAAGGTTGCATTAACAGAATTTAAGAAGCCTAAAAGTATAAACCTCTCACCATCTATTTTTGTAGCCTGATAAGTTAGGGAGGTGTCAGGGTTCCGAGTTGACAGGAGAATCCTTTTTGAGGGTCTTTGTCTGTCTGTTGGGCATCTTTGGGTTCTCCTCCCCCTTATCTGATTGTTCCATGGGCAGCGTCTCTTCCCCCCATCTTCCAAGGTCATTCACACATACTATTATGCTATGACATTAACCACCTGTGCTCTGGAAGGTAGATGCTGAGGAAGAAAGAAGCTGAGGAAGAAAGATCAAGGTCAGAAACCTTAAGTGGAGCCTGCTAAAAAGACACTGAGTTTGCCCACTTCATTCTCTAGAGCACGTTAGAATGGGAACATTTTTAAAGTTATGGAGTTCTTCAGTCCCTCAAAAAACACAAGAGATATCTCAGTCCACAGAAAAGGAAGTGTCTCTAATGAGTTCTCTGGAAATTAAAGGCAAGGAAGGATAGAACTGTTTTTAAGCTTGTATGATGTTGTTACTGTTGTCAGGGTTCCAACCAATGCCCTAATTAAATCATGAGCCTCAAGCCAAGCTTCAAAAGAAATCCAGTTATTTATTAGGAGCGTCATGTCGGAACAGACCAAGTGAAACCAACTCTGACCTCACTTAATTCACATCTTGGCTCTGACCCTCTTTCCCCCTCCCCCCAAGGTGTGTCATTAGTCACATTCCCCAACAAAGCAATTTTGCGGGTTGTAGAAGTCACTCCCTCTTGTCACTGTGGGTCCCCCTGGAGATGACTTTGACATTGCCAGCTGGAATGTGCTTTGTTTTGACTGAAATGCAAGTTCCTCGATGCAGTTGCGAGGCTTGATTCCCCATCCCCCTGCCTATGGCAACTCGAGAGCAGGTCAGGAATGCTTTGCAAGTTGACAACTGTAAGCTTACAATAAAGGTAGTGTTGGTACTTGTTACTTGGTTTCTTGCCTAGACTACTTCAAAGGGCTCACCTCTACATATGAGATGACACAAGAAAACGAGTTTGGTCTAGTGGTTAAGGCATCAGGCTAGAAAACAGGAGTCTGTGAGTTCAATTCCCACCTTGAAAGCCAACTGGGTGACTTTGGACCAATCACCAAGAGATTGTGAGTTCTAGTCCTGTCTTAGGCATGAAAGCGAACTGGGTGACCCTGAGCCACTCATTCTCTCTCAGTCCAACCCACCTTACAGTGTTGTTGTTTTGGGGAAAATAGGAAGAGGATGGTGTGTTGGATACATCCATCACCTTGAGTTATTTATAAAAATAACAGTGGGATACAAATAAATCATTAAATATGCAAAATCTCATTTGGTAGCAGTAATCACTGGCCTTTCCCAGACTTGATAACTAAGTAGGGTTGAGAAATCAAAAGCATCCGGGATGCTATGAACAAACCAGTGATATACGATCACCAATAAAATTGCAATAATACAACTTGAAATTTCATTTTTATTTTTCTATATGCTGAGCTACCATATTAAGATTTGTCCAGGAAATAAGGTTCCCCCAAAGTAAGATCAAACTCAAAAAGCCACTGAGTCAGGCATCAGATAAGATGGAGTTGAAGCCTCTCCAAATGGGGCTAAAGAGTCGGTCCCAATGCACAAAGGCCAACAATCGTCAGTTTGTTCAGAAATAACTAATTTCGAGCTCTATTTCAAATACCTCTCCACAGAGTTGATAGTTTATAATCTGGGATTGTAAAGGAAAGTTAATCGATGAGAGCACCAATTGCAAAATAAAATGAAAATGCTTTGCAGAATTTCTTTCTTCCTTCCTTCCTCTCTCCCTCCCTCCCTCCCTCCCTCCCTCCTTCCTTCCTTCCTTCTTTCTTTCTTTCTTTCTTTCATGAGCTATATCCTTTCTTTTATAAACTCAGATCTCTTCATTCTGGCTGGATCACCTTTATTCCAGATCTTTCTACTGGCAGTCTGGATGTATAATATCTGATGTGAAATTGTGAGTTCAAATGTTTTTCTCGGCAGAACTATTACTCAATCTATATCTATGGAGATTCTCAGTCATCCAGGTCATGGTTGTCCCAAAGGTGCTTTTTTAAGAGACAGCTAGATTTTCTGGTTTTTCTTTGGAGATGTTTCACTTCTCATCCAAGAAGAGAGCTTCTCATGATTTGCTTCTCATCAAGAGAGCTGAAGATGCTTCTTGGATGAGAAGCAAAACATCTTCAAAGCAAAACAAGAAAGTCCAGTTGCCTCTTGAAAAATGCACCGTTGGGACACTCATCCTAAACTTCTCTAAATTTCCAGAAAATAAAATTAATTGGATAAATTGAATAAATTCTTTCTCCTTCGTTTTTGCTTCTTCATGTCCAAAAGGAAGCATTGCATTAAAAAAAAGTACATAAACATTTTATTGCTCTAGTTCCATTTAACAGCAAATTTTATGAACTGCTTTGATGTGATATCCAACTGCATTTTTTAATATAAAGACATCAATGAATTCCTGCTCTTAGGGCTGAATTTGAGAAAAATGGCATCATTTGGGACAGATTAGAAGATGTTCATATGTTATGGTTCCATTTACTATTTTGAAGAGCTGCAAGTCACAGGGAAACATATCATAAAGAGGTCCTTTAATAAGCATTTCCTTTTTTATCATTTCCTCCAGCTGCTTGCTTGTTAATAGTCTTTGGTCTGTAGCTAATTGGGAATGAGTTGCACTTGCAACAAATAATTTGGATTTGAACTGTATTTAGCTGCAAATATTGCATCGTATGATTGTCTTCAGCCATAAAACAAAACCTGACTCTTGAAAAAATATGAGGTTGCCAATGAAAACTTAAGCAGTTCATGGCTAATATTGATTATGCCCAAAATGATTGTGTCTGAATTGATAGCCCCATCTTTCAGCTGAGAGCTCAAAGCTCTTTTTGCCCAGCTCTGAGAAATGGGTTGGATGGAGAACTGACTGGATCAAAATTACTCAATGAGTCACATTGAGATATGAGTCTTGCAAGCAGAGTATTAACCCTTCTTGCTCTCCCTTCCTTCGCTTTCTTCTCTCTTCTTCTTCTCCTCCTCCTCTCTCATACATACACTTTCATGTGAACATTTCCAGTGAGCACAAAGGAGATTACAGATGAAGAAGGAATATTTTAGCCTCTCCTCAGTTTCCAGCAGCAGTGCTTCCCTGTACTCCATTGAAATGTTGGGGAGTCAACAGTGACACTGTTCATTGATCTCATGAGAAGCAAACACACATACCTAGGAAATAGAATAGGAGTAAGGAGTAACCAGAGTTATTAAAAGTCAATCTAATCCTGTGTAGCTGTAGGAGAAGAAATGGCAGAACCTGGGGGTGGAGTGAAAAGGGGAATCAGCCTAGAAAGCCCTATGTAGCCACAAGCAAACTCCAAGTCCAATCCTCCTGGATTGTCATTCACCCTTATCTAACTCTAACCAGATGCTGACTGTTAGGAATTGTCTTGAATTTTCCTTCAGTAGCCATCATCATCACCACCACCACCATCTCCTAACTTCATTTTTTTACAGTTCAAGATGAGTACACAATGTCCCAACCTCCTAATTTCTCACAAAACCTTATGAGGTAGTCTGGCTTGAGAGACAGTCTTCCAGTCCAGCACCTGAATTAATACACCAAAGTATCTGTTTAAGAACTGATTGCAATTAAGAGGTGAGTTGGCTTTAATTTTTACAAAAAGACCTATTTTGGCTTTCCATGTTCAGAACACATTGCCTAAATGCAAGCTTTGGCCTTTTGTGATCCCAGCATCAGTATTACCTCACTGATAAGTAAGGTGTCAGTTTTGAAAGCCATATTAGGCTGGAAGCTTCCATGCTGCCACCTTCTCATCAGCGGTGGGTTCTAAATTTTTTTATTACTGGTTCTGTGGGCATGGCTTATATTGTGGGTGTGGCTTGGTGGGAGGGTAATGTGACTGGTGGGCATAGCCAACGTTTTTTTTAACTTTTAAAAGCATTTTTTTCTACAACCTTAAGAGGTTGCAGAAAAAAATTCTTTGAAAAGCCTCTGCCAATCAGGCAACTCAGCTGGGATCGTCAGAGGCTTTTCAAAGCATTTTTTTTACCAGCTCTTCGGCTGAAGAGGTTGCAGGAAACAATGCTTTGAAAAGCCTCTGCCAATCAGGCAATTCAGCTGAGATTGTCAGAGGCTTTTCAAATAATTTTTTTAGCACCTCTTCGGCTGAAGAGGTTGTAGAAAACATGTTTTGAAAAGCCTCTGACGTTCCCAGCTGAGCCGCGGGATCATCAGAGGCTTTTTTTTTTACTTTTAAAAGCATTTTTTCGTCCAAAGAGGTTGTAGAAAAAATGCTTTTAAAAGTAAAAAAAAAAAGCCTCTGATAAGGTGGGCGGGGTAAGCGAGCAGCGACTGGGCCAGGGACCGGTTCAGGGGCGTGGCCAGCCAATGTTATTACCAGTTCTTGGAACTACTACAAATTTTTACTACCGGTTCTTGAGAACCAGTGTGAACCGGGAGCAACCCACCACTGCTTCTCATGTGTGGGAAAGTAGGAGGGGAGATTTAGTAGAGGGGTTGTCTGTAGCAACTTGGGCATCTTCCTGGATTCACGGCTATCTTTAGAAGAGCACTTGACGGCCGTGACCGGGAGGATTTTTCATCAGGTTCACCTGATTCACCAGTTGCGTCCCTTTCTGGATCAGGACTCCTTAAGCACGGTCACTCATGCCTTCGTCACATCCCACCTGGACTATTGTAATGCTCTCTACATGGGGCTCCCCTTGAGGAGCACCCGGAGGCTCCAACTGGCGCAGAGTGAGGCCACACGGGTGGTAATGGGAGCGACATGGCATTCCCATGTAACATTCCTCCTGCGCGAGCTGCACTGGCTCCTGGTGGTCTTCCGGGTGCGCTTCAAGGTTTTGGTTACCACCTTTAAAGCGCTCCATGGCTCAGGACCTGGGTACTTACGGGACCACCTACTACCACCAATAGCCTCCCACCGGCCGGTACGCTCTCATAGAGAGGGGCTCTTCCGGGTACCGTCGGCCAAACAATGTTGACTGGCAGCCCCCAGGGGGAGAGCCTTCTCTGTGGGGGCACCTACTATCTGGAACGAGCTCCCCCTGGAGATACGGAGGATCCCGGATCTGTGCACCTTCCGCCGCACTCTAAAGACCTTTTTATTTCACCAGGCGGGCCTGGCCTAACTTTCTCCCTCTTTTTAAACATTTTTAATATTTTTAAATATTTTTTAGTATTTTTAATATTCAAAGTTTAAATTTGTTTTAAATTGATTGGGGTTTTAAATCTGTCTGGGCCAAACTATTTAATTCGATTTTATCTCTGCTTTTTAAATTTTGTATGTATGTATTTTATTGTTAGCTGTTCACCGCCCTGAGTCCTTCGGGAGTAGGGCGGTATATAAATCAAATAAAAAGTAAAGTAGACATAATAGCATTCTTCCTGTTGGTCAAGGTCAGGGCAATTCTGCATTTGGAGAAGGAGTGGTCAGAGTGCTGTCTCGAGATGGGATGGATGGTGATTGGAGCATGTGATCGGCTGAGGACTGAGGGGATGGTTTTGTGGGTTTTGATTTACTGAGGGAAAACCCAGACACTCAGATGTGCCAGTTTACCTATTCTAGTAAATAGAACTTTGAAAAATGCTTGCTTCAGGGTTTTACTTGGAGTTGGGGAGTTTTCTGGAATGCTGAGATAAGATGGAATTAAAAGTGTCAACTGCATTGAGGAGACCCTTCCTTAGCTATGGAAGCTCCCTAGAAAACTTTGAGCTAATTATTTTAAACAGAATAACAGAGATGGAAGGGATCCTGGAAGTCTTCTAGTCCAATCTCCTGCTCAAGCATGACTCACTCCATCCCAGACAAATGGTTTTCCAATCTCTCCTTGAAAGCCTCCAGTGATGGAGCACCCACAATATCTGAAGGCAAGTCGTTCCACTGATTAATTGTTCTCACTGTCAGGAAATCTCTCCTTAGTTTCTAGATTGGTTCTTTCCTTGATTAGTTTCCATCCATTTTCTACTTGCCCCACAGGAGAGAAAGAGAAGACAGTATGCATGTGACTTTGAACTCCTGGAAAAAAAGGTTGCTGCAGCAAAAGAACTTTTGAAAACAGAATATAAGGATGATGAGAATTTTATTTCTGTTTGTCTGCATAATTGTTTAGAAGAAACAAATTGATTGTGGTGAAAGAGCAGTAGAGATATTTATGAAGTTATAAACAGTTCAGGGAAAGAGTAAACCTTTTCTCCCTTCCCAAGCATTCAAATTTCATTTGCCTTTTTTAAAAGGGGGGGGGTAGATTAATTCATGGAAGGCAGTTTTTTCTGTGGTTATTAGTTGTGACAGCGAAATTGAATTTTCATTGCATTCACAGAATGCAATTCCACTGTAGTTTAGATCCTAAGTTAAGCAAGAAGAAAAAGGCCACCAGAGTCATCACACCTGCTTGAAGAAAGCTAAGGTATGTGATGGGGCCATTGTCCAAGTAATGCACCAGATAGATCTTATTTTGACCTGGTTGATGGAGTTCTCAGATGGAAATTCAGAAGAGAGACAGTTTCTGCGTTTTAAAAGTCGCTTTTTTAAAAAAAAAAGAGGATTAAAAGGTTTATCTCAATTACCTAGAAGAAAGCAATGTTATTACTTGTTTGGCTCAGCAAAAAAAGAACCACAGCAGTGAATTAAGCAGAACACCGAAATTAGTAACGCTTCGCCTATTGACTTGGCAGTCGGTAGCACTGGGATGAGATGAATCCTCATTCATTTAGAAATTCTATCCACTAACTAAATTAGTTGCATCCTCAATATCCCTGCAACGTTCACTGCCCACAGTAGCTGCACTCAGTCCAACACCACCCCTTCTGACTCCTGGCAGCACTGAACAGAGCAGCTGACTTGAAAGCTGAAAGACCTGATGGGACCAGCTCTTCCCCTCATGGATAAATTGGGCTTCTACTGACAGCACAAAGTAGCAAATTAAGGCCCACTAACAGCTCTGCATCTTCTTGACTGCCGAGGCTGGCTGTAGAACTGAGGGGGAGAGGAGGACATAGGAAAAATCAGCCATCATCTCTTGGGTTGTGTGAAGGCATAAACCTGGGTCAGACACAGCCCAGAGATGCTAACTAAAGAAGGTGTGGCAAGAATTATGCCAAAAGACACTCTTCATCAATCTGGATAACCTCTCTTGAAAACCCTTCATCAACCTGGATTCCAACTTTTGGATATCCTTCATCCAACTGGATACTATCTTTTGGATAGCCTTGAAGGAGGCGGTGGTGAGGCCCCTCCTCAAGAAGCCGGCCTTGGATCCAGCCGTTTTGAGTCATTTTTGTCCAGTCTCCAACCTCCGCTTTCTAGTGAAGGTTGTTGAGAGTGTAGTGGCACATCAGCTCCGGCTGGCCCTGGATGAAGCGAATTACCTTGACCCATACCAATTGGGTTTCAGGCCCGGGTACAGCATGGAGACGGCATTGGTCACACTGGTGGATGATCTCTGGAGGGCTCGGGGCAGAGATTATTCCTCTGTTCTGGTCCTATTAGATCTTTCGGCAGCTTTTGATACCGTCGACCATGGTATCTTGCTGCGTTGCCTCGAGGGGTTGGGAGTGGGAGGCACCGTTTTATGGTGGTTCTCCTCCTACCTCTCGGGTCAAACGCAAGTGGTGTTGGCAGGGGAGCAGAGATCGACCTGGAGGCCCCTCACTTTTGGGGTGCCCCAAGGGTCAGTTCTCTCGCCCCTTCTGTTCAACATCTATATGAAACCGCTGGGAGAGATCATCTGTGGTTTCGGGGTGAGGTACCATCAATATGCTGATGACACTCGGCTCTTTATATCCACCCTGAACCAGCACAGTGATGCCCTCGATGTGATGACCCAGTGCCTGGAAGCGGTACGGGTCTGGGTGGGAAGGAACAGACTTTGACTCAACCCGGCCAAGACCGAGTGGCTGTGGGTACCGGCATCTTGGTCCATGTGGGAGGTTCCATCGCTGGCTATAGGGGGTGAAGTTTTACCCCCTGTAGACAGGGCACGCAACTTGGGTGTCCTCCTGGATTCACGGTTGAGGTTAGAAGACCATATAACGACCATGACCAGGGGGGCATATGCCCAGATTCATCTGGTGTGCCAGTTGCGCCCCTACCTGGACTGGGATGCCTTACGCACAGTTACCCATGCACTAGTCACCTCCTGTATTGACTACTGTAATACTCTCTACATGGGGCTGCCCTTGAGGACCACTCGGAGGCTTCAGCTAGTGCAAAATGCGGCCGCGCAGGTTGTGATGGGAGAATTCCGATACTCCCAGGTAACACCCCTCCTGCACGACCTGCATTGGTTACTGGTTGCCCTCCGGGTGACATTCAAGGTGCTGGTGATGACCTATAAAGCCCTACATGGCTTAGGCCCAGGATATTTGGCAGACCACCTTCAGCCAGCAACAACATCCCATTGCCCGGTTCGCGCCCATAGGGAAGGCCTGCTCAGGGTGCTGTCAGCAAGACAATGTCGGCTGGCGGCCCCCAGGGGTAGAGCCTTTTCTGTGGGTGCACCCACCCTCTGGAATCAACTTCCCTTGGGGCTTCGGCTGGCCCCTGACCTTCACACCTTTCACCGCGAATTAAAAACTTGGTTATTTGAGTCCCTCGGCCTGGACTGATGGGGTTTTTACGGGTTTTTAATTATATCTGATTTAATTAGGCATTTTAACTTGCATTATGGATTGTGGTTTTATTGTTGTGAGCCGCCCTGAGTCTGTTGGAGATAGGGCGGCATATAAGCCTAATAGAATAAATAAATAAATAAATAAATAAATAAATAAATAAATAAATAAATAAATAAATAAAAATATGTTTCATCAACCTGGATAGCCTTTATCAACAAATTGGACTTCCAGTTGACGCCGCGGGGATACAGACGGGGAATTAGCAGGCTCTTTGGAGCCCCGCGAAAACCCCATCTGTCAAGCCCCCATCGGTAGGTCTTCAGTCCTACCCTGTCCTGTAGGGACAGGGGGAATAGAGAGGGACCCTCAGACAGCCAAGAGGAATGGGCAGGTTCCTCCGGGCCAGAGGCTTGCCCTCTGTGCCGACAGCGGTGGAACGGTGGCCATGGCGGCTGCCCTGAGACCACGGCAACCAGGATACAAGAATGCATAGGAGGAGAGGTGGAGAAGCGGAGAGCAGAGCCAGGAGTTTGTATGCCAGGTGAATGGACATCAACCCAGGCAGGAACTGCCCACAAACGCTGAATTACAATTGGTAATGGCTGAGAACTATTGGGACACAAAGACAAAGGACCTGTTGGTGGATAATATAAATTACTGACTTTTTGGAAATGTTTGACTACAGATCTGGATATATTTTTTCTTTACTTTTTGGTGGATAAATGAGATTGGACTATGTTTGGGAGAGAGGAAGGAGAAGAGGAAATAATTATGCCTTCAAAAGCAAAGGGAAAAGACAAACGGAGACGGATAAAAATGATTGCTAGCTGAAAAGGGAAAGTGAATTCCAGGGTGCTTGTTACTTGAAAAGAGAAACTTTGTTGCTTGTTATTTAAACTTGACTATTTTGAGGAAAAGACTCAGAGAACTTGACTTAGGATACATAATCTGTTCACTGGAGGATTTATTGAAGATTAGAAAGAAGAAATTAAATGGAACAATGAAAACTGAACTAATAAACATGGCAATAAAAGAAGGGTGTGGCAATAGAAGAAGGACGTGATGATACCATATATGGAATAGCTTCAGAATCAACTTTGTAGAACTTATAACTTTGATGACATTGAAATGGAAAAGATATATACTTGGACAGACTGGAGAAAGGAATAATGGAATATATTATTGTCAGGGCATTTATTAATCCCATTGTTTGGCTCTGGGACTAATTACCCTGGTTTAGAGGAGATGAATCGAGGCTTATCCTTGTTTGCAATATTCCGAAAAGAAACACGAGGAAAGGTTTCTAATAAAACTCATTTATTTGTTATAAAGAAAATAAAACACCTCACTAACTAAGAAAAGTTAATTGTTACATTTTGGCAAGCAAAGTCTCCTGCCGGTCCAAGCCGGACCTTGCTGGCAGGAGAACAAAGGAAAGAGTGTGTGAAGAGCAAGTGAAGGAATGTGGGTGGATACGGAAACACGTAGCTTACTGATAAGAAGTTGGCAAGCTACGGAGAGTCTGACAGTCCAGAAATGATGAGTTCAGCTGGCAAATAAAATAACGCAGTGACAATTATGTAACAAGACAAGAAAATATTATATTTTGATTTAAATGAATGTAACAGCTTCTGGGTGGTTGAATAATGCTAGGAGATACTTTTTTCTTTCTTTCTTTTCCTTCTCTATGCTCTCTCTCTATTTCTTTCTTGTAGTATCCTTTTCTTCATTTCTTTTCCCCTCTATTTTTTTAAAATCCATTTTACTTCTTTTGTTATATTTCTACTCTCTTCCTTTTTCCTTTTTTCTCCTTTTTAGTGTTGCCTTATTTTTGTGCGTGTTTCTTTTATTGTAATTATTAAAATTATTGCTATTACTCTCTCCTTTTTTTCTATTATTATTTTCATATAAATATATAAACAATTTGATTAAGAAATAAGAGCATAAATGATTGAAGAAAAACATGATTTTTGGGTGTTCTAATGCCCTTTTAAATTTTGAATTTTTAACTAGCACTACTTTCAGATTTAATAATCTGGAAGAAAATATTTACTTTTAAAGGCGTTGGATGTTAAAAAGAATTATTTATAGAATTAAAAAACATAAAAAATTGATTTTAAAGTGTTTCAAAATGTTTCCTATTGAAAATAAGAAACAAGCATGGAATGGGAGAAAACTTAAGAGAGAATAGGAGATAAGATATTTTTTGAAATATACTTTTATCTTAAATTGGTAAGAGATACGGAGGAGAATAGATTGGAAAACAATATTGGTAACATATTCCAAAACAATTTGCAGCTAAACAACTGAATAAGAGATAAATGTTATGAATTAGTTAAATAAATGAATTTAGGAGTGGAGGAAAGCATGACTCTGGAGATCAGTGAAAGCAAAGCTGTGACCCAGTTTTACAAATAAGGTAGGAGTGGAGAAAAGCATCATACTGGAGAACAGTTAAAGTAAACTGGGAACCAGTTAAAAATAAAAAAAAAAGAGTTAGGAGTGGAGGAAAGCATACGCTGGTCAACAGTTAAAGCAAAGCTGTGAACCAGCCAAAATATTGAGTTAGGAGTGGAGGAAAGCATACGCTGGTTAACCGTTAAAGCAAAACTGTGAACTAGCTAAAAATAAAAAGTTAGGAGTGGAGGAGACTATACCTGGGGATCAATTGAAATAAAGTTGTGAACCAGTTAAAAATAGGGGTAGGAGTGGAGGAAAGCATTGCTGGAAGGCAACTACTTGAGTTGTGAACCAGTTTTATAATAGATTTAGGAGGAGTTAAGGAGAAGGTTGGTGTGCAGTTAAAATTATACTGTGAACCAGCCAAAATAATTAAGATAAGGAGTGGAGGAAAGCATTGCTGGAAAGCAGCTGATTAAGATGTGAACCAGCTAAAAAATAAATTTAGGAGGAAGTGGAAGAGATTTTACCGGAGAATAGTAGCTAAACTGTGAACCAGTTTAAATAAATACAGATAGGAGTATTGGAAAATACAGCTGGGAAATAGATATTTAAACTATGAACCAGTTAAAAATTAGATTTAATAAAATATGAGAATAAACTTGAAATAAATAAAATAAAGTATTCTGGAAGTAATAAACTATAGAAGGAAATGTTGATTGTTTATGAAATGACTTTAAGAGAGGAGGAAAATACTTTTTGTCAAGATTATGGATATTAGATGTCATTTAAGAGAAGTAAAATATAGATTTGAGGTAATGGGTTTTAGGATTGAGGAATATATATGAAATATTGATTGTTAAAATGATAAAGTTTTAGAACAGTGTTTATTGTTTAGAATTTTGGGTGTAATAGTAGAATGATAAATGTTTAGAATAAGGTTTTTTTTTCTTTTTTCTTTTTCTTTTTTTTAAAGATGTAAATGGATAAAATTTGGAACAAAATTGATTGAGGGAATGTGAATAATTGTACTCATTTTATGCCGGACCAAACCCTTGCTCTAAAATGATGTGTTTTATGTTTAAAAAAATATAAAAAATTTGGGGAAAAAACCCAATTTGGATTCCAGCTTTTGGGTATCCTTCATCAACCTGGAAACCTTTTCCTAGATACTCTTCATCAACCTAGAAACCTCCTGAAAGCCCTTCATTAACCCGGATACCATCTTTTGGATACCTTTCATCAACCTGGAAATTTTCTCCTGGATACTCCATCAACCTGGATACCTTTTATTAATCTGCATCTCTCCAAAAGTGATGGAATAGGGATGACAGCAGTTGGAGTCCAACATTTTTTGTAGGCATTGAGTTAGGGAACCCCACCCTGAATGATTCAACAAGCATATTTTTATATGAATCAGATAAAGGTGTTACTGGAATTTCTCAAAGTTTTAAAAAACTGTAACAAGGTTTTCTCTCTTTTCTCTTTTCTGTAGAGATAGATAGATAGATGGACGGATGGTTAGAGTTAGGGTTAGGGTTAGGGTTAGGGTTAGGGTTAGGGATAGGGATAGGGTTAGGGTTAGGGATAGGGATAGGGATAGGGATAGGGATAGGGATAGGGATAGGGTTAGGGTTAGGGTTAGGGACAGGGACAGGGACAGGGACAGGGACAGGGACAGGGACAGGGACAGGGACAGGGTTAGGGTTAGGGTTAGGGTTAGGGTTAGGGTTAGGGCAGGTACCGATCCCTTCTAAAAATCATTAGAAGGGAGGGGAATTGGAATTTAGACTAACAGCATTTAGTTGCATAATTACAAATATTTCTTAATGATATGCATTTATTTATAAAATTACATTTCATGTTTCCACTGTTAAACACAATCCCAGCAGAGAAATCCAATGCATTTTGCATTCATTTTGCATGCAGCTGTGGGGTTTTTTAGCTGTGTCCTTTGTTAAATTTTTAAGGGGTTCTGGGAGGGTGATAGTGGGTTTTATGAATGTGGGTTTGGGGGGTAACCCACGAGGGGTTGGGCCTAGTCCAACAGGGGGCTATGTGACTGGGGCTGCGGGGTCAGGGGTCGAGGAGGGGGCTAGTTTCCATACCAATGAGGGCTGGTCCATCGGTGCTATGTGTGGGAGGGGCAGACATGGCGGGAGCAGGGGGCCATATCATGTTAGGGGAGTGTGCACTCGCTATCTTCAAGCGATTGAGCACTCCGGCCCCCAATGCTCTTCTTGTTCCCTGGGTTGCGCAGATCCTCAGGGCCCGGTTGATATTGTGCAACGCTAGGTCCGTGGTAAATAAAGCCCCCCTCATTTGTGATCTCATTCAGGAGGGAGGAGCGGACCTGGCGGGTATTACGGAGACCTGGTTGGGCCTGGAGGGGGGGTCCCCCTCGTTGAAATGTGCCCACCAGGTTTCCGCGCATTCCATCAGCCAAGGTCTCGGGAGGGGTGGGGGGGGTGGCGGTTATTATTAAGGAAGGTCTTGGTCTGAGGGAGGCCACTGTGCCTCAGATAGTTGGATGTGAGTCCCTCCTTGTGAAATGGGGCCGTGGGGGCCAGATGGGCTTGCTGGTCATGTACCTGGCTCCCTACCACATGGTGGTGGCCTTGCCTGGGCTGCTCAGCGGGATAGCCGAGGTGGCCCCAGGCTTATGGTCATGGAGGATTTCAACCTGCCATCTATCGGTGAAAGGTCTGAGGTGGCTCGGGAGTTCATGGCTTCCATGACGGCCATGGACCTGACCCAGTTAGTTCATGGCCCCACTCACACGGGACCTGGTTTTTGTCTCTGGCTAGTGGCAGAATGGTTTTGATATAGGGGATATTGTGATCGAGCCTTTGTCATAGTCAGACCATTCTCTCCTTCGACTTGACCTTCAAACCGCTACACCTTGCCGCAGGGAGGCGGAACCAATCAGGTGGTTCTACCCCAGGTGCCTGATGGACCCTGATAGGTTCCAGACAGAGCTTGGGCCATTCCCTGAGGTTCTGGCCCATGATGCGGCTGAAGACCTGGTGGCCGCCTGGGATAAGGTGGCCACTGAAGTTTTGGACCTCATCGTGCCTTTGCAGCCTCTGACCCAGTGCCGATCCCAGGTGGCTCTCTGGTTTTTCAAGGAGCTGAGGGAAATGAAGCACCGGAAAAGATGCCTAGAGAGTGGTTGGAGGGCCAGCCAGTCCGAATCTGACCGAACACTGGTGAGGTCTCATATTAAGACCTACCTAGTGGTGATAAAAGCGGCAAAGTCTAACTACTTTTCCGCTCTTATCACATCTGCAGATAACCGCCCAGCTGCCCTGTTTAGGGTGACCCACTCCCTGCTCCATCTGGGAGCGCGGGAAGACCCCTTGGAAGGTAGAGCTGAGGATTTTGTATAGTATCTGCAGGACAAAATCACTCAAATTCTGGAAGGCTTGGACTCCAATGGGATAGGTTCAGACGGGGTGATGGAGGAAGGTTTTGAGAGTGTTATCTGGGAGGAGTTTGACCGGTGACTCCTGAAGACATGGACAAGATTCTGGGTAGACTTAGCACGGCCACATGTTTATTGGACCCGTGTCCCTCCTGGCTGGTGCTGGCTTCCCGGGAGGTTACATGAGGCTGGCTCCAGAGGATTATCAATGCTTCTTTGAGTGAGGGTTGCTTTCCCGCCACCTTGAAAGAGGCGGTGGTGAGGCCCCTCCTCAAGAAGCTTTCTCTGGACCCGGCTGCTTTAGTGAATTATCGTCTAGTCTCCAACCTCCGCTTTGTGGTGAAGGTTGTTGAGAATGTGGTGGTGCGACAGTTTCCCCAGTACCTGGATGAAGCAGTCTATCTTGATCCATTCCAGTCGGGCTTCAGACCTGGGTACAGCACGGAAATGGCATTGGTTGCATTGGTTGATGATCTCTGGAGGGCTCAGGACAGGGGTTTTTCCTCTGTCCTGGTCCTATTAGATCTCTCAGCGGCTTTTGATACCATCGACCATGGTATCATGCTGCGCCGGTTGGAGGGGTTGGGAGTGGGAGGCACTGTGCTGCAGTGGTTCTCCTCCTTTCTCTCTGACCAGTCGCAGTTTGTGTTGACAGGGGGGCAGAGGTCGAACCTTGAGGTGCCTTATGTGTGGGGTGCCACAGTGATCACTCCTCTCACCCCTTCTGTTCAACATTTATGTTAAGCCGCTGGGTGAAATCATCCGTGGTTTCGGGGTGCAGTTTCACCAGTACGCTGATGACACCCAGCTGTACATCTCCAACCCGGACCACCCCAATGATGCCCTTGAAGTGATGTCCCGGTGTCTAGAGGCCGTGCGGATCTGGATGGGGAGAAACAGGCTCAAGCTCAACCCATCCAAGACTGAGTGGCTGTGGCTTCTGGCGTCCCAATATAGTCAGTTGATGCCATCTCTGACTATTGGGGATGAGTCGTTGGCTCCCATGGAGAAGGCTCGCAACTTAGGTGTTCTCCTGGATGCAAAGCTGTCCTTAGAAGAACATGTGATGGCCGTGGCAGGGGGGCTTTTTATCAGGTTCGCCTGATCCGTCAGTTGTGTCCCTTTCTGGATCGGGACTCCCTACGCATGGTCACTCATGCCCTCATCACTTCCCCCCTGGACTACCGTAATGCTCTCTACATGGGGCTCCCCTTGAAGAGCACCCGGAGGCTCCAACTGGTCCAGAATGTGGCCGTGTGGGTGATTATGGACCTGGGTATCTACAAGACCGCCTGCTGCTACCAATAGCCTCCCACCGGCCAAGTTGCTCCCACAGAGAAGGGCTCCTCCGGGTGCCATCGGCCAAGCAATGTCGGCTGGCGACCCCCAGGGGGAGAGCCTTCTCTGTGGGGGCTCCTGCCCTCTGGAACAAATTGCCCCCCCGAGAGGCGGAGGATTCCCGACTTACGCACCTTCTGCCTGGCCCTTAAGACGCTTTTATTTCAACAAGCCAGGCTGGACTAATTTTTTAAATTTTTTAAATTTTTTAATTGTCAATTCTTAATTTTATATGTTTAAAACGGGTAGTTTTTATTTTAATTAGATATGGGGCAAACTATTTAATATTTTTTAAATTGTTTTTTAAATTTTATATCTGTGTGTTTTATTCTGGCTGTACAGCGCCCTGAGTCCCTTTGGGAGAAGGGCGGTATATAAATTAAATTAATAAATAAATAATAAATAAATAAATCCAAGCCCACATTAAAGGCAATGTACATACATACATGTATGCATGTATACACACACACACACACACACACACACACACACACACTGTATATACAGATACTCTCAGTGGATAAATTTAGTTCAAACGCTCTTTAAAATAAATGTTTAAAACCACAAATCCCTGAACACCCCAGAATTCTAGGTATATCACAGAAAATGAGAGATAATTTTCAAATCCTTTGCAGTTCTTGCCTAATTTAAGGTCTTGCCTCTCCAATCTTCCCAAGGAAGCAGGACTCTTATTGTTCCAAAAGGAGCTTTTATTGAAAGGTTTGTGATAACAAGAGATCTAGGCAAAAACTGAAGCCTCTCACTTAAGACCAGCTATTTAAAGCAATGCTAACCAAACTCCTCCCACACTACATCATTGCAGGGAAACAGAAACAGAAACTTCATATACAGATCACTCCATTCCAGGGGTGGGTTCTAAAAACTTTTACTACCGGTTCTGTGGGCGTGGCTTATTTTGTGGGTGTGGCTTGATGGTCATGTGACAATTATTTAGGATTTAGCAGAGGTACTGCTCTACCAGGCTTTTAACTGCTTACAGAGCTGTACAGATCTACCCATTTATTTTTGCAGGCACTGATCTACTCATGTATTTTTGCAGGCACTGATCTACTCATGTATTTTTGCAGGCACCAGTCTACCCATTTATTTTTGCAGGCACTGATCTACTCATGTATTTTTGCAGGCACCGGTCTACTCATTTGTTTTCTTTTAACACTGATCAGCTGTAGGCAGCCCTTTGAACCCCCGCGGCAAGAGTTTAAACAGTTTTTTTCCCCTCTAGCCATCAGCTGGGACTCAGGAGGCAGCAATAGATTGGGGGTGGGGCCAAATAAAAGGTAAGAATAATGCGGGGGGTGGGGGAGGCACAGGGGGGCAGAACCAGTTCGGTGACAACATATCGTCACCGCTACTGGCTCGGGAGAACCAGGCCGAACCGGGAGGAACCCATCACTGCTCCATTCCCCCCCCCCTTCCTACCACCAAAATGCCAGTGTCCCTGTAGAAATATCTGGGACCTGACACTCATTGCAAAATATGGGACTTTCAGATTACATTTACTTATGCTTACCATACAGATAGTTACTTTTCTTGCTTAGTTTTCATAAATGATTGTAAGATCCATCCCCATGTCCCTGCCTTCATCCCCAGCTCGGAATTGAGATAGGTTCAAGTCATTCGTAACTGGAGCAGAGATAAAATAATCTTTCCTGCCTTTTTCCAACACAGTGGAAATTGTTAAGTTCTGTCACTTATTATCTTGGGGAAAAGTTAAGGGACTTCAAAGTTTGAAGATAAGAGGAACAGAATGGGTACAAAAAATTGGCATTATTTTGTGCCTACTGAAGGATGGAGACCAAGCAAGTTGAAGAGCACTTCAACTCATCAAAGTGGAGAAAGGTCCTGAGACCTGTGGGTTTTCCTTCAAGGAAGACTCAATTCATACATCATATAGTATTTGTTCAGGCTGCATGAAGATCTTGGCCTCATTTGAAATCCTCCAAAGTTCCAGGTTTACTCACACTGTTCTTTCCATTCATGGTCTTCCTTCTCACTGTATTTACTGCGTTGCTGGGCCTCCTTGAGACTCCTGTATAGCTCCTGAGCTCTGAGTTCCTCCTGCTTTCGAATCTGCTCCTCTCCTCTTTGCCTCTCTTCTTTTTCTCTTTTCTAAAAGTAAGAGGAGAATATGAAATTTGGGAAGGAGGTAGAAGCACATGAAAAAAATTCCTGTCAGACCTGTCCCAGCTTGGTTGTTTAGGAAAGAAAGACCCTTGATGCCATTCATAGCAAAAGGTATACTTTTAAGTAGTAGTATACAAGTAGTTAAAGCATAAGAAAAGTCAGATCTGAAGGTTCTGTGTAAACTGACTAAATTTCCCCTTTCTCCTGCCCCACACCCCCATTGTGCTATTGTCCAATGAAGCTTAAATTAGCTAGAATACATGGAAGCTAAAAAAGGAAATAATCAATGAAAAACAGGAAAGAGAGATCAACAATGAAGAAGAAGACAAAAACAAAGAGAGTAACTATGGAAAATTAAACAATGAAATAGGTTGTAATAATAAAAGGGAGAATATTAAAGATTACAGGGGGATTAATAATGGGGAATATAGAAAAAAGGGAAAGAAACAAGGAAGGAAAAGAGGGTCAAATAGAAAAAATATAAAAAGATTAAATGATTACACTGGGATTTACAGTGGAAGTACAAGAAAGAGGGAAAAGAGATGGGAAATAAAGGGAAATAAAGGGCAAAACAAAAGATTTTATGACTTTAAAATACAAAACAAGTATTAACAATGGAAATGGATTAACAATGGAAATATAAGAAAAAGGAAAGAGAGAGGAGAAATAATGGGCAGAATAGGAGAGCTCAGAATCTTAAAACACAAAAGAAAGGAAGAGGAAGGAAAAAGAAAAAGAAAAAAATAGAAGAGGAGAAAGGAAGAAAGGGAGAAAGTAATGAAAGGGGGAATAAATTTAGAATTGTAAGATTTAACAGATAAGATGAATGTTAGAAGAAAGATAAAATAGTGATACCAATTAAATGACTTAAAATGATGGGAAATTATAGAGATGTATGAAGTAAATGAAATAAGATTTATGTTTTATGTTTTATGTTTTAAATATGCTCTATTGAAAATTTGAGAAATTGCAAGAATTGTCATACTTTTAATTGCAGTATTGGAGGTTTATAAAATGTTAAGTTGTAATAATATGAATAAATTTAATTGGGGGAATTGTAATAAATTGTAATATTTTAAAGTATATATTTGAAATGTAATCAAAAAAGGGAAAGAAGGCAAATTAAGTTTAAAATAAGAACTAATTAGATCGGGTGCAATTAGAAATGATTAAGATGTGAATTATAAATATATATTGTTAACAATTAAAAAGATAAGAAGAATTTTGAGAAAGATATTTAATAAATGAAAGAAAGGTAGGGGTTGCCTGGACACCATAGTGAAAATATTAAATTGAAAATCTATACAGCAATAGAGAGAGATGGAAGAAGAAGTAAAGAGATGGAAGAGAAGGGAAGGAGAGGGAGGGATAGAAGAGGAGAGGGAGGGAGGGAGGAAATCAGAGTAGGAGAGAGATTTAGTCAGGGAGGAAGAAAGGAGGAGAAGGAGAAAGGAAGGGTAAGTACTAAGGAGCAGGAGAAAAGGGAAAGGAAGTAAGAAGGAAGGAAGAGAGGGAGAGGGAAGAGACTGAGAAGAAAGATTGCTGTATAACAAAAAAGAAGAAATGGAAGAAAGGCAAACCCGAATACACATATGAATATATGAAAATAAAGAAGAAATTGTTTAAAAATAAAAGAGAATAAATGTGAACAAACAGGAAAATTAGAATTTGAGAACAAATGAAGATGTTGTTTATATAAATAAATATAGAAATATTGAGATATGAATTAAAGAAAAAATAGGGAAAACAGGAAGATTTTGGCAAAAATTGTAATTGAGTAAAATGTATTTGAACTTGAAAAATTGTATAAGGTAAGATATGGCCAATACTCTGTTCAAAAAAAGATGTGGGTGAATGTGGGGGGGGAAATCAATAAAACTTGATTCAAAAAAAGAAGAAGCTTAAATTAGTTGTTTTGATAAGAGTTCTGCTTACCAATCGCCTGTGTCTGGATCATTCAGCCCTTTTCTCTGTTTGGCACTTCTGGTTCCTGTCATCCCACTCCTAGGGGATCTTCCTTCCCCCGCCCCCTCCCCTGACTTATGGCAGGATGCTAGCAAAGCAAAGCACAGATGAAGTGGTCGGATGGCAATCCTGACAATTCCTCTTTCTACAATGCTGTTCTCAAAGAATTTTATTGTCAGGAATCTTAAGCATTGTGCTATGATCTACCACCAGCTAACCTGTGCTATTTAAGTGATGATTTGGGACATTGGAAAGGCAAATATAGACAATTGAATAACCATGGTCATACCAGACCATGATACTGTGATAACTTCCCCGGACATTTCCCCAGATATCTCTCCAGATGTCAGCTTGGAGGAGGATGAACCAGTTCTGAGCATGTCAGGAGGAGAGATGGTCAGTGGCTCCAAGAAACCATCTGAGAGGGATTTGGCTGAAGCACAGCTGCAGCAGAACAACCCTGAGGCTCCAGGTGGGGAAAGCACACAGTTGCAACCAGACAGCAAAGAGAAAGAGGAACTGCCTTCTGCCTCCAAGAACACGTAGGGCAGAGAAAAGGCAGGAGCAGAGAAGGTCACAAGGAGGCAGCCTTGCCCTTCTGTACCAGAATCTGACTATTTAGCACAGCAGAGAGATGGAGGCCATGCTGGGAACAACATATTCATTTCCTAGCTGTGTGTTTCTTGGTTGTTGTGATCCCTGCCTTGCTTTGGATTAACACCATGCCTCGACTTGGATTATGCCTTGTAAACTCTGGACTTTTCTCAACTTGTGAATCCTCTTGTATTATGGATTTAATTTTGCCTGGTAGGTTTATCTTGTTTGGGAAACTCCCATTCATTCACATACATGTAACAGTATGTGAGTGAATGGGACACCACAGATACTGATTTTCTCTGGAGGCTTTAGGCATCAGAAGGAAACAAGTTTATCCTACATTTGTAGAGTTATCACTCTCTCTACTCATGTGGAGCATTTGTATACTTTTCAAAAGGCAGAACAGATAATATGCCAATTATGTTGGCAAGATTCCTTGAGAATGGTTGTGGGTGTTGCAGGGGAAATTGGTCTTGAAAACATTTGTATCCTGAATTTGGAGCCCATCTTCATTCCAATATTTCAATCTTCAAGGTAATTATCATATTCTAATTCTATCATCCCTAACTTTGGTAAGCCAAAGGGTTTGGAGTAATATTTGCTTTTAAAACACTTTGTTTAATTCAAAGATTTCTGTATCTAATGGAGGAGCATAGGCTTAAAATGCTAGATATGCCAAAGGTTCTTGTTTGCTTGCATGATAAATATATGAAAAAAGGCAAAACAGACACAGAATGGCTGAACTTCAGTAATCTTGATATTCAACATTGTCCCAAAAACCTTCCATTAACCAAACAAATTAAAGAAAACCTATCCTATCTAAATGGACTTAAAAAGAAGTCCCATTGAATAAAATTGAAATGCCACAAAGTGTGTACTATATAAAGCAATGAATCCCTTACTTGATTTAGCTTTATCTTGGCTGTATTATCTTGGCTGTTTATCTTGATGCTCTCTGAGCTTGGTTTATTTTCTTGCAGGCATTTCATTACCAAAGTAGGGAATATCATCAGTGCTGGGAATAGGGTTACTAGCACTGATGATGTTTCCTACATTGGTAATGAAACGTCTGCAAAAAAAAAAAAAAACCTCAGAGAGCACCAAGGACTTCACAGTTGAACCCTGAGCTATAAATATTCTCTTCTATTTATCTTGGCTAAGTATAATATCAAGAATACACCTTAACTCTTCACATTTGTTTTCATAAACTTCTCTACTAATCAGTTACCCAAAGCAAATCAATGATGCAGATTCAGAAGCTTCTCAGGAGACTGGGGAAATCACTTCGATCCATGAATTCTCTTTATGATAGCTTGCTTCATTGCACTTTGGCAAATATGCATAGTGGGAGTATGAAGTCTCTGAACATTTACTATCTTTCAGAAGGTTCTCCAGCAGGTCTCCATGACCTTTAAGATACCAGCCAAGCTCCAGTGGCTTGATGGTTCAGAGGCCAAAGCTATTTTTAAAAGAACGAGTAGTTAAGGAATATTGGCATTTCTTGTTAGCAAGGATGAAAGAGTACAGAAGTGTTCTTTCAAGTGTAAATAAACAAGGACAGGTGTGTTGAGTTTCAGAAAGATAACCTGCTCAGAGCAACCTGGAGCTGACAAACTTCAAAATGCTTTTTGTCCATTGACATTTCAAACATGAGTAGTAGGAAGGGTAGCAATTTGCTAATTACGAACATTTATCATACGCAAGGGGATGCAACATTGGGAATCAGGGCAGGTTGCTTACCTTTGGCCAGAAATCAAGAGGCTTTGCCAAGCATGTAAAAATGGTATAAGGCTTACATTTCTTTAAGATGCAATGGGATTACCTCCGAGACCGTCTTCTGCCACCAATAGCCTCCCACCGACCAGTCCGTTCCCACAGAGAGGGTCTCCTCAGGGTGCCATTAGCCAAGTTATGTCGGCTGGCGACACCCAGGGGGAGGGCCTTCTCTGTGGGAGCCCCAACCCTGTGGAATGAACTGCCCCCGGAAATACACAAGATCTCTGACCTCCGGGTGTTCCGCTGCGCACTGAAGACCCTGTTGTTCCGCCAGGCAGGGCTGTCAACATAATAATTTTAAATTGGGGTATTTTAATTTTTGGGGTTTTAAATCGGCCAAATCTATTTAATTATTTTAATTTTTAATTATTGTTGTGTCTTATGTTTTTAAATTGGCTGTACACCGCCCTGAGTCCTTCGGGAGAAGGGCGGTATAGAAATAAAATTATTATTATTATTATTATTATTATTATTATTATTATTATTATTATCATCATCATCATCATCATCATCACTGAAAAAGGTAAGCATGGCTATTTGTACTAGCTGGGAACCTGGGAGCTTTTTTAAAAAAAAATATCCAGAGAGTTTGGTGCATAAAGACTGCCATGATTAATAGATCTCTGCATGGTTTCCATTTTTAAGGAAGGGTTTTCCTCCTCCTGTTTTTTTTTTTTTTTAATACTCCAAGCTCTATATAGCTTTTCCCCCCCTGGATTATAAATGGACATCCAGCTATGGTAAGAAAGATAAACTCAGTCTGGAGAAGTATGGATGAAGATCTTCCTTGTGCTTGGAAAACAGCCCAGAAATTTGCCTTGCAAATGTAACCTCCCACCTGCAGACAGCTGCAGAGCCCAGGAATGACATCATTCTTGGTCAAGAGAGAGCTGCAAGCATCTTTATTCAGTTCCTTTCTCTTAAAAGCATATGGGCAGAATGCAGCCAGCCTTAGGACCGTGCAAAACTGTTCATGTTCAAAATATTTCCAGTTCAAAGCATGCCGTTCTGATCTTACATTCCAGTGTTGAAACAAGGCAGTGTAAGCATAAAACAATTTATATTTGTTTCATAGACCATAGAATAACAGTTGGAAGGGACCTTGGAGGTCTTCTAGTCCAATCCTCTGCTTGAATAGAAGACCCTATACTATTTCAGACAAATGCCTGTCCAGTCTCTTCTTAAGAGCCTCCAGTGATGTAGTACCCACAACTTCTGGAGGGAAGCCATTCACTAGTTCATAGTTCTCTCTGTCAGGAAATTTCTCCTTAGTTCTAGATTGATTCTCTCCTTGATTAGTTTCCATCCATTGCTTCTTGTCCTGCCCTCAGGTGCTTTGGAAAATATGTTGATCACCTCTTCTTTGTGGCAGCCCCACAAATATTGGAACACTGCTATCCTGTCGCCCCTAGTGTTAGATCGGCGCTGGAAAGAAACGCGACTCAGCTCTGGTCCATTCAGCACTTTATTAGAATAGTAAAACAGACTGCCGGCTGGGACTGCCTTATATGCATCTCAGGCATGCCAGCCGGCCAATGACAGTTGTTTAAACTTCCCGCCGGTGGAATCAGCCAATCCCCCAGCGGATGTCCTTATAAGGACATAACACCCCTCCCCTCCTAGTTCTTAGTCAATCACTCCGTGGCCGACGTAGGTCACATAGTCGCGCAGGTAGGCGGGATGAACAATAGTCCTACCTGACCTGCACGGTTCAGTTCGTTCGACGATGCTGCTCCAGACGGGTCTGGCTCCTGCTAGCTCCCGTCCCTGCGATGAAATGTCCTGGAACTCTGCTGTTGAGTGTGCGGGGCCTCGCCTAGCACCTCTGGCTGGAGTAGACGACATGCCCCGTGGTTGGTGGGGTGCCTCAAGGGGGGCCTGGATAAAGAATGGCCAGTTCCTGTCGTTCGTCTCGGAGTTGGACTGGACAGCTGAGACCTGGTAGGACCCTTGGTTCCTTACTTTCCTCTCTGCTTGGTGTCCGAGGATCTCCACGGGTGGAGGTGGTGGGCCACCCCCAAGGCTGGGCTCCTGCCGGTGGTGGGTGTTGGTGCCCCGGTCTGGCCGGGGGATGCTGGCCTACCCTGTCGGGGTCAGGTAGGATTCCTCCGCTGGGGTGTTGCCATCCTCCCTTGCTACAGCGGTGTTGGTCGCCCTCGCCGGGGTGGTGTAGGTCTACCCTGCTGGGGTGGCGGTGGTCGACCCTTCCGGGTTGGTGTCAGCTCACTGGGCTGGGTTGTCACTGGTCTACCCCATTGCTGTGGTGTCGGTCTCCCTCACTGGGATGGCGGCGGACAACCCTGCTGGGTTGGTGTTGGCCCGCCATGTCAGGTAGTCTCCGGTCTATCCCGTCGTGGTGATGGAGGTCCCGTCCACCGAGGGGTCGCTGGTCCCCGTTGCCGTAGGGCTGTCGGCTCGTCCCGCTGAGGTGGTCCCGGTCTACTGCATCTTCTTCACTGGCCTGCTGGTATCTCTCTTTGCCGGGACGGTGTCGGTCTGCCCTGTCGGGGTGGGGCAGGCCTCCCTCCACGGGGTGTTGTACGCCTACCTCGTCGGGGGGTTGGCAGGCCTACCTCGTCGGGGGGTGGTAGATCTACCTTGTCTGGGTGCGGTAGACCTACCTCGTCGGGGGTGGCAGGCCTACCTCATCGGGGGGTGGTAGGTCTACTTCATCTGGGTGGTTTTCCTCGATTCACCTCCACCTTTTCCGGAGCTGGTTGATGTGCTGTCTGCATGATCGTCTGTCGTCCAGCTCACCTCGTACGATCTCAGACTGGTCACTCTCCCGATTCGGCCCTTGACCCATTTTGGTGGACCCTGGAAGTTCAGTGCGAACACCAGGTCTCCGCTAGTGAAGCTGCGCATTGGTGGTGGGTTGGTCAGCTTGTCTTTTGGGTTGGGTTGTACTGTGGATGGAGCCGATCTAGCGGAGAGCGGAGCCTTCTCCCCCTCAGGAGTTCTGCCGGGCTTTCTTGGTGGTCGCGTGCGGTGTGATATGCTGGGCCAGCAGGAACTTATCGATTTGTTCCTGCCAGTCTCCAGTGCCCATCTTGGTGAGCATGTCCTTTGTGAGGCGCACCATTTTTTCCACCTGCCTGTTTCCCGCCGGTGTGCACGGGGCGATGAGGGCGTATCTGATGCCCTGTTCTGCCAGGATGTCTTCCATCATCTTTGCCGTGAGTTGCGGGCCTTTGTCGGAGACCAGGACATCCGGTAGGCCGTGGGTGGTGAACAACCGGCGGAGCACCCTAATGGTGGCATCTGTTGTGGTGGAGGGCATTGTTATTACCTCCAACCATTTTGAGAAGGCATCCACCACGATGAGCAGGAACTTCCCCTTCATAGGCCCCGCAAAGTCAATATGTATCCTTGACCATGGGTTGCTGGGCAGTTCCCACTCTGTCGGCTGGGCTTGTGGTGGCGCCGGTTTCGATGCTTGGCACGGGTCACATCTGGCGATCCACACTTCAATGTCCTTGTCTAACGAGGGCCACCAAACATATGCCTGGATGGCCGCTATGTAGGGTCTCCAGTGTTTTTCATTGCAGGGTGTGGGGAATCACCACCCTGTCACCCCAGAGGAGGCACCCTTTCATTGCGGACAGTTCTTGCTGCCTCCATACGAAAGGGGTGAAGTCTTTGCCCAGTCTCTCCATCAGCCATCCCCGCAAAATCCAGGACAGCACTTGCTTCAAGGTTTTGTCCCTGAGGGTGTGGCTTGCCACCATGGTGGATAACACTGGGCACATCGATGTGATAGAGGCCGAGGGTGGGTGCCGGATCTATCACAGGTTCTCGCACCGGGCATCTGCAGAGGCCGTCTGCATTGCAAATGTTCTTACCGGGTCAGTGGATCAGGTTGTAGGAGTAACCGGAAAGAAAGATGGCCCAGCGTGTCATCCTGGGCGACATGTACGCAGGCGTTGGCTTGTCCCCTGCGAGCAGTCCCAACAATGGTTTGTGGTCTGTGATGATTGTAAAAGCCCTTCCATACAAGTATTTGTGGAAACACTTTGTACCAGCTACGATGGCAAGAGCTTCTTTGTCCAGCTGGCTATAATTGCGCTCTGCTGAGGACATTGTCTTGGAAAAGTAAGCGATGGGGGCTTCGGATCCATTGGGGAGCTGATGGCTTAGCACAGCCCCGACTCCGTACAGTGATGAGTCGCAAGTCAGGGACAGTGGGAGCGACTCATGATATTGCATGAGGATGCTGTCGGAGGAGAGGAGTCTTTTGATCTTCTGGAAGGCTGCCTCTTCTTCTTCTCCCCACTTCCAAGGAACCGCCTTGCCTAGGAGACGGTGGAGTGGCTCAGCAATGGTGGCTTTCTGTTTCAAAAAGACACTGTAAAAATTCAGTAGTCCCAAGAAAGCCTGCAGCTCCGTTTTTGTTTTGGGGGCTGGAGCTTCTTGTATAGCCCTAACTTTGCTTTTGGCGGGGTGGATGCCCTTGCTATCAATTAGATAGCCCAGGAACTCAACCTCCTGAACCCCAATGACGCATTTGTCCCTTCTGACTCTTAGTCCCTTCGCCTGGAACCGCTGTAGGGCAACCCTGAGCCATTCCATTAGTTGGGATTCCGAGTTTCCAGAGACTAGTATGTCATCAAAGTATGGCACCACCCCTGGAATGCCTTGTAGAAGGTGTTCCATCATGGATTGAAAGATACCTGGGGCAGCGCTGACTCCAAATTGGTGGCGGTTGCATTTAAATGCGCCCCTATGTGTGACAATAGTTTGTGCCTCCGCAGTCTTTTCATCTAGTGGCAGTTGCTGGTAAGCCTGGGCTAAGTCCAGTTTTGTGAATATGGTCCCGCTGCCAAGTGAATGCAACAGATGTTGCACCACTGGCACAGGATATGCGCTCTGCTGCAGTGCCCTGTTAATGGTGCACTTATAGTTGGCGCAGATGCGCACAGATCCATCATGCTTCATGGGGGTCACAATGGGGGTCTCCCATGCTGCATGATCAATCGGTTCCAGAATGCCCTGGGCGATTAATTTGTCCAGTTGGGCATCCACTTTAGGTCAGAGGGCAAATGGAACTCTGCGGGGCTTAATCTGAATTGGAACAATTTTCGGATCTAAATTGAAGGAAATGGGTTTCCCCAAAAATTTACCTAAGCTCCCATCGAAGACATCCTTGAAGTCCTCTAGGAGCTGGTTGAGTGAATTCTGCCGAATTTGGTTGATGCCGCCAATTGTGAGCCCTAGGGACTTGAACCACTCCACACCTAGCAGGGTTGGACGGGCTTCCTTCACCACCACAATGGGGAGATCCCCTGCGAAGTCTTTGAAGTTCACTCTGATGTGGGTCCTTCCCAGGATCCCAATGGGATGGCCCCCGAAGTCCACCAGTCGCACTTGCAGTGGTTCCAGTTGCTTCTTGGATAGCCGCGGCTTGAGTCATTTAAGCTGGTCCCAGGCTATTATTGAATAGGGCAAGCCTGAGTCAATTTCCATGGGGCATGGTGCCCCTTCCACATGGATGGTCATGTGGAACTTGTTGAATCCCTTGGCAGCAGCGTGTGCTATGGTCATCTGGTGTATCCCTCTGCTCTTTGCGTGGCCCTCTCCATCACGCTGCGGGTACTGGGACCATTTGGATGACCTCTGGTATTCACGGTCCATGGCCCTGGGAGCCTCCCCACTTGGTTCTGCCTCTCTGCAGGCTTCAGCAATGTGGCCCTTTCTCCCACAGCGTCTGCAGGTCGCATCCCGCCAGCGACATCTGGTGCGTGGATGGTCCCCCTTGCAGTTGGCGCAGCGTTCCTCCCATCCGCCATTTTGGGGGTTTTCCCGCCTCTGGGGTCTTGTGACCTTATGGAGGGCCATCTCGCAATCGGATTCTGACCCCGTAGAGGTCTCGTCCGATGATGGCTGTGGATCCCTGTGGACCTTGTGGATCCCCTTGGATCTCCACATTGCAGCTGCTGCTCTGTCGGATGCCTCGGCAGCTGTGGCTTCTTCGATGACATCTTTTAGTGAGACTTTCTTTTGGCTGAGGAGCTTCTTTTGGACTGTGCTGTCCCTCATGCCGAAGACTATTTGGTCCCTCAGCTGAATGTCCACATTCTCAATCTTCTGGCCGCGATCTTCCGGAGCGCCGAAACAAAGTCTTTGAATGACTCTCCGTTGTGCTGGTTGCGCTGATGGAAGTCAAAACAGTTAGCTAGCAGTTTGCTCGATGGGGCGTAGTGCTCCTGGAGTATCTCTTGCAACTTGGCCCACGGCATCAACTCAATGTCCCTTGGTGCCACAGGGTCCATGGCCATCTGTAGGACTCCCGAGCCGCAGTGAGCCAGGAAGAGAGCCCTCTTCCTGTTGTCGTCCAGGTCGGTGAATCTGCTGCCCACCAGGAATTGTCTGAATCAGACCATGAACGCCTTCCACTTCTCCTGGTTCAGATCAAAGGGAGCCATCGAGATCTGTGGCCCGGCCACGGTTCAGTGATTCAGCTCTGGGGTTTGCTAGCTCTTTTTGGGTAGCGAGGCGATCGTGTCTGCTGCTCTGATGTCAGTTCTTTGCTCGTCCTTCGTCGCCAGTGTTAGATCGGCGCTGGAAAGAAATGTGACTCAGCTCTGGTCCATTCAGCACTTTATTAGAATAGTAAAACAGACTGCCGGCTGGGGCTGCCGAGCCGCCTTATATGCATCTCAGGCATGCCAGCCGGCCAATGACAGTTGTTTAAACTTCCTGCCGGTGGAATCAGCCAATCCCCCGGCGGATGTCCTCATAAGGACATAACACCTAGTCCTTCTTTTCATGAGACTAGACTTATCCAATTCCTGCAACTGTTCTTCATATGTTTTAGCCTCCAGTCCCCTAATTACTTTGTTGCTCTTCTCTGCACTCTTTCTAGAGTCTCAACATCTTTTTTATATTGTGGCGACCAAAATTGGATGTGGATGTGGATTTTTTTTTACTGCCATTTAACATGGCAACTTCATCTCTTGATTATAGTGGGCAAAAATCTCTGATTAAATGTGAAAAAATGAATAAATAAAATGTCCAAGTTACCATTTGCTCTGACCCATAATTTAGAAATCAGCGCTTTCAATATTACTTACAATCTTCCTAATTAATGCTGGGAAAGAATGAGAAAAGTGGCCTGGGTTGGGATTGCAACATTTTTCTGTTGGTTCTGCCCCAGCTATGGACCCCAAAGAACTCAGCACACACAAAGTCCGTACAAACCTTAGTTTACTAATTAAGGACTACTAATGAGCTTTCTTAGTAGTTGTTCGAACACAAGTACAGTTTAAATCAGTCTTTTCTGAACAAGAGCTGTTAATTTAATTTCATTAACAGCTGACAAGAATCCAAAGAATAATAACTCAATTTTGAGGCACAGTATTTCAGATAACCGTAATCTTACTGTGGCTGGCAGAATGCCCAGAAGCAATTTGCAAGAAAACTGACAAGAGAGAAGCAAGAGCCTATCAAACGTTTCTGGAATCAAGACGCGAAGGAATATGAACAAAGTTGTTTCCTGCAAATTGCATCAGTCGTCGTCCTTCCTTAAATAGGTTAGGGGAGTGGCCAATTAGCCCCAAGCCTTACTCTCGAGGAGACCTCCTCCTGAGGAGCCACTCCTGTCTTTTAACAGCTCTGCGCGCTCGTGCATCGAGAAGAGGCTCCTCCTCTTCTTCCTCTTCACTTATGGGAGCTTCTGGAGGCTCTGAAGGCCCTGGCTGAATCCCCGCCTCTGGTACCACATCTTCTCCAGCCTCCTCATTGTCTGACTCAAGTGCCAGCTGCACAGGCTGCTGTCACATCACCGCACCAGCCTCCTTGCTGTTGGAATCAGCTACTAGCTGCAGAGGCTGCTGACAGGTCACAACAGTTGGTTAAACAATGTACCCATAGTGCTCTTCAGTTTAAAAATACAATGCTTTAATCATTTTTATGAGAATTGTAGCAAAGTCCAAACAAAAAAACAAGACATACAACAGTGCACAAGAAGAAGTGAAGTTATTTCAGAAAAAACACTGAAACTTGAGTTACTCCTTCTAAATCCTATAGGACAGGGTAAATCAAATCATATCCATCTTTATTAGCATCATAGACTAGATTAATAGGGCCAAGTAAATTTGGTTCAAATTTGGGGGCATCGCTGAGAAGCAGCAAAACCTGACCTTTACTCTAAATAATGATGTTTCCCTGGATAATGGCACCCCCTAGTTTCTCCTATATAAGAAAATGCTTAGAGGAGAAAAGTAAGAAAGGGAAAAAATACATTTGAGGAAGAGGGGCCTGGTGGCTCAACAGACTGATAGCATTGTGATTAACACCAGCTGTCTGCAATTACTGTAAGTTCGAATCTCACCAGGCTCAAAGTTGACTCAGCCTTCCATCCTTTCTAAGGTAGGTAAATTGAGGACCCAGTTTGTGGGGGCAATAAACTGACTTTGTATAAATATACAAAAGTATAAAGGCTATTGCTTAATGCATTGTAAACCGCCCTGAGTCTCTGGAAAAAGGGCGGCATATAAATCAAATTAAAAAAAAAAAAGTATCTAAACTATTCACAACCCAACTCAGCTGGTGAAAATAGACCAACAATATGTTCATTCTCTTTTTGCATAAAATTGAAAATATGTATCTCCTAAAAGAAATGGTGCTCTACTCCTCAAAAAATAAAAACCCAGTTTGCATTAGGATTGTGTTTTTAGCTCTATCTTTTTAAAAAGGTAAATCTGAGAGTATGACCCCAGCAGGCAAGGAAAAAAAAATATTTCACTCATGAATTAAAGACCATCCAGTTATCCTAAGTTTTTGATGTTAGCTGGACTGATTTTTCTTTCTGCCAGTATCTGTTTCTGGTCCATTGATCCCAATGCTTTTATCTTATATTTCTCATTTTATCCTGTTTACCATTTTATTCTCCTGTTACTGTCAATCAATCAATGGGCTGCAGCTGAAGGCTATGACATCTTAGCACTTAGCAATAGCACTTATATACCACTTTACCATGTTTCACAGCCCTCTCTAAGTGGTTTTCATAGTTAGCATATTGGCCCCAATCATCTGGGTCCTCATTTTACCCACCTTGGAAGGATGGAAGGTTGAGTGAACCCTGAGCCAGTGAGAATTGAACCGCTGGCAGTCAGCAGAATTAGCTTGCAAAACTACATTCTAACCACTACATCACCACAGCTCTTAAGTGAAATATGTAAAAACTTAAATATGCTAAAAAGAAAAGAAAAGAAAAAGAACCTTCCCATCCCGATCTATCTCCATTCATAGGAACCTATGGAGAAGACAGCATTTATTTTTTTAATTTGATTTATATGCCGCCCTTCTCCGGAGACTCAGGGCGGCTTACAATGGGCTAAGCAATAGCCTTCACCCTTTTGTATATTTATACAAAGTCAGCTTATTGCCTCCACAAACTGGGTCCTCAATTTACCTACCTTAGAAAGGATGGAAGGCTGGAAACCTTGAGCCTGGCGAGATTCGAACCTGCAGTAATTGCAGGCAGCTGGTCTTAATAACAGGGTGCTTTAGACCACTGTACTACCAAGGCTCTTTATTTGCTATTTATCTTAGTGTTGATCTAGCGGTTAAGGCAGTGGTGGGTTCCTCCCAGTTCTGCCTGGTTCCGCCAAGCCGGTAGCAGTGACGATATGACATCACCAAACCGGTTCTGTCCCCCACCCCCACCCCGTGTTATTCTTACCTTTTATTTGGCCCCACCCCCAATCTATTGCTGCCTCCTGAGTCCCAGCTGGGAAAAAAACTGTTTAAATTCTTGCTGTGGAGCTTCAAAGGGCCGCCCTACAGCTGATCAGTGTTAAAAGAAAACAAATGAGTAGACCGGTGTCTGCAAAAATACATGAGTAGATCAGTGCCTGCAAAAATAAATGGGTAGACCAGTGCCTGCAAAAATAAATGGGTAGATCGGTACAGCTCTGCAAGCAGTTAAAAGCCTGGTAGACCAGTACCTCTGCTAAATCCTAAATAATTGTCACATGACCATCAAGCCACACCCACAAAATAAGCCACGCCCACAGAACCAGTAGTAAAAAAATTTAGAACCCACCCCTGGGTTAAGGTGCTGGTGTCGAAACCAGGAGCTTGTGAGTTCTAGTCCTGCCTTTAAATATGAAAGCTGACTGGATAATTTTAGGCAAGTCACTCACTCTTAGCCCAACCTACCTCACAGATGGGAAAAACAGGAGGAGGAAGAAGTATTAGATATGTCCAGCATCTTTAATCACTCAATCAGCTTTCATTCATAAGTATCAGATCCCGTGTATCTGCCATTCTTCATGGAAGAAGGGGAGATTTGGATATGTCACATTTAGTTCTCTTTCCTATGTATTCTAAGTATCCTATTTCCTGCCTGGTCCTCTTTATATAAACTTTAACCTGATTTATAACCATTGCCTGGCACCAGGAGTGCCTGGAGAATTCTCACCTCCTGGGAAATGAGAGGGGGATGGGAGAATTTCCACTCTACCAAGGAGACCCTGTAACAATGTCCGAACAAAGCAGCAAGCAAGGGGAAGCCACGTGCTGGAGAGAAACCTTGACAACTACCCAGCAAGACACCGGCTCCATATGTCCCATCGAGGACATCGAAGCTGTCCTCGAAAGCTCCATGAAGCCTCGATGGTTGATTTGTTTAGGAAAGAGAGACAGCTGGGATGGAAGAGGGGAGTGACCCTCACCCACAGCAGCCGTAAACCCAGGTGAAAAATGGAGCTGGAGGCCCTCTCTGATCAGGAAGTGCTGACCTAGGAACCACTGGTGGATGATCAACTGAAGCAGTACATTATTCGTATTGTGATGGAAGCCCTGGAAAATCTCAATGTTCAAGGTGAACAGGTTCGCCAAAGAAGAAGAGCAGGTGGACCAGCAGCTTGAGACATCACCCCTGGTCCAGCCATAGCTGACCAAGCAGATGATCAAGCTGGCAGAGTAGCAGCCACACCAACTTCCTGCCATCCCAGCCCAAGCGATCATTCTCGGCCTACCCAGGGAGCCACAGCTAGAGAGGAAGGCCCCTCCCTTGGAGGTAAAATTCAACAGAGACCCGCAAAAGTTGGGGTTTTTCCTGGCTCAAGTCCTCACCTACATGCAAGAGTACGGGCGGAATTTCCCAACCCAGGGGTCATGAATGCGAGTCATTACCCTAGCCCTAGAAGGGACAGCAGCTAGGTGGATGATGAGCCTCCACAATGCCGACACTCCAGAGCTACGAAATTTTGATTGATTCATGACAGCCCTGCGCCACCGCTTCAAAGACCCCCCTCACTGATCGCAAAGCCCATGACCACATTAGAGTCATAAAACAAGACTGCCGTCCTGTAGCTAAATACACCAAAGAATTCTGGAACCTGGCCAGCTGAGTCGACTGGCCAGAAGATATTCTAGTCTGCTGGTTCAAAGATGGACTCAACAACAACCTGTACACTGCCTGCCTGGCCCGTGGCACCCCTAACTGCCTGCATGAATGGTACCTGATGGCAGAGGAGGCAGAGATCGACATGACCGAAACCAGTACTGCACTGGCAGGGCTTGGAGAAGATCCCCACCCCAGGGGAAGTGACAGCCATTCAAACCCCAAACTGCCATGGCACCGAGGCCATCAGGTTGCTTTAAATGTAGGAAGGAGGGGCACCACCCAGCAGAATGCCGGTCGAAAACCCCTGCTGAAAAACCTGATACACCTGTCAGAGGGGACCTGTCAAAGGGGAGGCTTGCAAAAACCACCCCCAAGGAAAAGAAACCGTGCTGAGAAGCCGAGAGGCTGCAAAATTCCATTCCCCTCCAAAATCAGAGGAAGGACCTCCAACACCCTGAGAGGACCTGAGCCACTCTGAAAGTGATCTGGAAGACAACCCACTGGTAAGCAATCCATTGAACCACTCACTCTACCCCTAAGACTTTTTATCCCCAGCCAAGGGAAAGGGGAGGAAGTAGCAGCATTGCTGGACTTGGAATGCACCCGATGCCCAATTAGCCCAACCCTGGCAAGGAAGTTTGTGAATTCATCTAATGAAAATGAAAACCCCCATCACTTTTTGCCAGCTAGACGGAACTGTAGCAGGGGGGGAGCATGCTATTTTTGCCACAGAACCATTGCAAATGAAGCTGAGGGATCATAGCGAGATCCTCACATTCATAGTAGCCATTCATAGAAGTGGAACCCTAAAATAAGCTGGATGAGAGGAACCATAAAATTCCAGGGGCATGTAACCTTCACGAACATCCCAGAGGGAAAAGAGAAAGGAAAGGAAAACAGGGAAATGGCAATGATTGGCCACCCTGCTGAACCCACTAGCTTCCCCAAAGAATACCAGGATTTGGCTGAGGTATTTAGTGAGGAGGCTTCCAATGAACTTCCACCTCATCGTGCCACAGACTGTGCCATTGAGATCCTACCAGGGGCTAAATTTCCAAAACCAAAAATGTACTGCATATTCCCCAGAGAACTAGACGAACTCAGAGCATTTATTGACAAAAACCTAAAAGGGGTTTCATCGAACCCACCCAATCAAAAATAGCAGCCCAGTGTTATTCGGTGAAAAGAAAGATGGCTCCTTACACCTCTGCATTACACCTCTGTAACCTGAACACAATCAGCGTGGAAAACATGTACCCACTCCCTCTCATGAAGGAAATGCTGGCCCACCTCTCTAATGGAAAAATCTTTTCAAAGCTTGATTTACGAGAGGTGTACTACCGCATCAGAATTAGGAAAGGGGATGAGTGGAAGACTGCTTTTAACACCCCACTGGGGTGATATCAATTTAAAGTACTCACTTTTGGATTACAAGGGGGCCCTGCCGTGTTTATGCAACTAATGATTGAAGATGATACAACATTGATTGGTCTCATTTGAGACAACAATGAATCTTCATACAGACGGGAGGTTGAACAATTAGCCTTGCGGTGCGACCAAAACAATCTGGAACTGAACACACTCAAAACTGTAGAAATGGTGGTAGACTTTAGGAGAAACCCTCCCATGCCTCTTACAACCTCTTACAATACTAGACAACATAGTATCAACAGTAGAGACCTTCAAATTTCCAGGTTCTATCATATCTCAAGACCTAAAACGGATACCTAACATCAAAAACATCATAAGAAAAGCAAAACAGAGAATGTTCTTTCTGCACCAACTCAGGAAGCTCAAATTGTCCAAGGAGCTGCTGATACAGTTCTATAGAGGAACTATTGAGTCTCTGATCTGCACCTCTATAACTGGTTTGGTTCTGCAACCCAACAAGACAGACACTGACTTCAGAGGATAATTAGAACTGCAGAAAAAACAATTACTACCAACCTGCCTTCCATTGAGGACCTGTATAGTGCACAAGTCAAAAAGAGGGCTGTGAAAATATTTACAGATCCCTCGCATCCTGGACATAAATTGTTTCAATTCCCACCCTCAAAATGACTATAGAGCACTGCACACCAAAACAACTAGATACAAGAACAGTTTTTTCCCGAACGCCATCACTCTGCTAAACAAATAATTCCCTCAACACTGTCAAATTATTCACATTAAGCTACATTACTATTGCTATTGGTCTTCTCATTGTTCCTTTCGCCCATCTCCTCCCATTTGTGACTGCATGACTGTAACTTTGTTGCTTGTATCCTTGCAATTTATATTGATTTTGATTGTTTCCTAGTATGATTTGATTGCTTATTGTACCATATGACTGTCACTGGGTGTTGTGCCCTGTGATTCTTGATGAGTGTATCTTGTCTTTTTATGTACACTGAGAGCGTATGCACCAAAGCCAAATTCCTTGTGTGTCCAATCACATTTGTCCAATAAAGAATTCTATTCTATTCTATTCTATTCTATTCTATTCTATTCTATTCTATTCTATTCTATTCTATTCTAATGAGGTGTTCCATGAACATTTATACAAAGGGTCCTGGCTTACCTTGGTGGCATTCTAATTTACACTGAAACAAAAGCAGAACACATAAAACTAGTCCGAGCAGTTCTCACTAAACTCCAAGCCACCAAACTCTATGCAAAACTCTCTAAATGTGAGTTCCACCAAGAAAGAATTGTCTACCTGGGATATAGAATATCCTGAGTCCTTTGGGAGAAGGGTGGTATAGAAATTTAATAAACTAACCAACTAACTAACTAATGGGGAATAGAAATGGATCCACAAAAAGTAAAAGTCGTCATTGATTGGGAGCTGCCCCAAACCCATAAACAACTACAAAGTTTCCTTGGTTTTGCTAACTTTTACCATCAATTCATTCCAGCCTTTGAGAAAATTGCCCTCCCCATTACAAACTTGCTAAAGACGAAAGGGGGGGAAACCCAAGGCAACCTCTTAACTGGACCATGGAATGCCAAACAGCATTCAAATAACTCAAACAACTATTCTCAGCCGAACCAGTCCTAAAACACCCAGACCCAGAACAACCATTTGTCATCCAAGCAGACGCTAGTGACATGACAGTAGGAGCTGTCCTACTTCAAAACAATGAACAGGGACAATTGCAACAATGTGCATACACATCTAAGAAATTGACAGAAACCGAGCAAAGATGGGCCATATGAAAGAAAGAGGCTTATGCAGGAGGAAAAAACTTCTTAGCTGAAGCCCTGTCCAGAAAATGCCAATACAAGAGCAAAAAGACTGAAATTGTTAAACCTATGCGCCAAACACCCCAGCTAGCCACCAAAATAATTACCCAAACACAAGCCAAAAAAGAACCGCTTGCCGACAATGCCACGGTCTCAAAATTTAAGGAGGCACTACTTAAGGATGACTGGTTCCATGCACACAAAAACATTTATTTGCTCAAAGACGACTTAGCCTGGGTTGAAAACAAACTTTACATCCCTGCTATCCAAAGATTGGAGCTTATGAAACGATGCCATGACTCCAACATAGCTGGACATTTTGGATTTGTGAAAACACTACACCTAATCAAAAGGCAATTCTGGTAGCCATCCCTTTAAAAAGACATTGAGAGCTATGTGGCTAGCTGCCCCACCTGCACAGCTGCAAAAAGATGACAAGGAAAGTCCCCAGGACTCTTACAAACTGTAGCATATCCTTCAGCACCGTGGAGAGATATTTCTATGGATTTTATAGTGGAAGTGCCTGACAGCTTGGGAAACACAAGTTATTTGGGTTACAAAAGACCTCTTTTCAAAACAGGAGCATTTCATACCGTGCCAGAAGATCCCAACAGCCAAGGCATTAGCAAAAATGTTTTTGGTCCACATTTACCACCTTCATGGAGCCCCCCAATGGATTATCTCAGACAGGGGCGTCCAATTCACCTCCAAATTTTGGCAGGGTTTTTAAAATCTATTAAGCTCTACCCAGGGGCTGTCCTCTTCACACACACACACCCCAGACAAATGAGGGAGGGGTTGAAAAAATGAATGGCATATTGGAACAATATCTAAGATGCTGCTTAACGTTATAGCCGAGGTGGCGGTGGACACCCCCAGACTTGTCATCATGGGGGATTTCAACCTGCCATCTATCGGTGAAACGTCTGAAGTGGCTCGAGAGTTCATGGCTTCCATGATGGCCATGGACCTTACTCAGTTAATTCATGACCCCACTCACACAGGGGGACACACTCTAGACTTAGTTTTTGTCTCTGGTCAGTGGTTGAGTGGCCTTGATATAGAGGATATAGCCATTGAACCCTTGTCATGGTCTGACCACTCGCTCCTTCGACTGGACTTTCTAACTGCTGCACCCTGCCGCAGGGAGGCGGGACCGACCAGGTGGTTCCACCCCAGGTGCCTGATGGACCCTGATAGGTTCCAGATGGAGCTTGGGCCATTTCCTGAGATTCTGGCTCATGACTCGGCTGAAGACCTGGTGGCCGCCTGGGATAGTGCGGCTGCCGGGGCCTTGGACCGAGTCATGCCTTTGCGGCCTCTGACCCGGCACCGAACTCACCTAGCTCCTTGGTTCTCCGAGGAGCTTAGGGAGATGAAGCGCCGGAAAAGACACCTGGAGAGTAGTTGGAGGACCAGCCGCTCCGAATCTGACCGAACACTGGTGAGGTCTCATATTAAGACCTACCTAGTGGCGATAAAAGCGGCGAAAACTAGCTATTTTGCCGCTCTTATCGCGTCATCAGATAATCGCCCAGCCGCCCTGTTTAGGGTGACCCGCTCCCTCCTCCATCTGGAAGTGCGGGATGACCCCTTGCAGGGGCAAGCTGAGGATTTTGTGCAGTATCTGTATGACAAAATCGCTCAGATTCGGGAAGGGCTGGCCTCTGACTGGGTATGTCCAGACGGGATGACTGAGGCAGGTCTTGAGAGTGTTATCTGGGGGGAGTTCGATCCTGTGGCTCCCGAGGACATGGACAAGGTCCTGGGACGGCTGAACGCAACCACATGTTTATTGGACCCGTGTCCCTCCTGGTTGGTACTGGCTTCCCGGGAGGTGACACGAGGCTGGCTCCAGAAGATTGTTAATGCTTCTTTGAGTGAGGGGGTCCTGCTGGCCGCTTTGAAAGAAGCGGTTGTGAGGCCCCTCCTCAAGAAGCCCTCTCTGGATCCGGCTGTTTTGGCTAACTATCGTCCAGTCTCCAACCTTCACTTCGTTGCGAAGGTTGTTGAGAGTGAGGTGGCGCAACAGCTTCCCCGGTACCTGGATGAAGCTGTCTATCTAGACCCGCTCCAGTCTGGCTTCTGGCCTGGGCACAGCACGGAAATGGCATTGGTCGCATTGGTGGATGATCTCTGGAGGACCCGGGATAGGGGTTGCTCCTCTATCCTGGTTCTGTTAGACCTCTCAGCGGCTTTTGATACCATCGACCATGGTATCATGTTGCACCGGTTGGCGGGGTTGGGGGTGGGAGGCACCGTTCTGCGGTGGTTCTCCTCCTACCTCTCTGACCGGTCGCAATCTGTGTTGACAGGGGGGCAGCGGTCGACCCCGATGCACCTGGCTTGTGGGGTGCCACAAGGGTCGGTCCTCTCGCCCCTTCTGTTCAACATTTATGTAAAGCCGCTGGGTGAGATCATCCGTGGCTTCGGGGTGGAGTTCCACCAGTACGCTGATGACACCCAGCTGTACATCTCCACCCCAGGCCACCCCAATGATGCCCTTGAAGTGATGTCCCAGTGCCTGGAGGCCGTGCGGGCCTGGATGGGGAGAAACAGGCTCCGACTCAACCCCTCCAAGACCGAGTGGCTGTGGCTTCCGGCGTCCCGATATAGCCAGCTGATGCCATCGCTGGCTATTGGGGGTGAATCACTCGCCCCCACGGAGAGGGCTCGTAACTTGGGCGTCCTCCTGGATGCACGGCTGTCTTTAGAAGATCATTTGACGGCTGTGGCCAGGGGGGCTTTTTATCAGGTTTGCCTGATACGCCAGTTGCGCCCCTTTCTAGATCGGGACTCCCTACGCACAGTCACTCAGGCACTCGTCACTTCCCGCTTGGACTACTGCAACACTCTCTACATGGGGCTCCCCCTGGGGTGCACCCGGAGGCTCCAGCTGGTCCAGAATGCAGCCGCGCGGGGGATTATGGGGGCGACGAGGCGCTCCCATGTGACGCCTCTCCTGCGCGAGCTGCACTGGCTCCCGGTGGTCTTCCGGGTGCGCTTCAAGGTGTTGGTGACCACCTTTAAAGCGCTCCATGGCTCAGGGCCGGGGTATTTACAAGACCGCCTTCTGCCACCAATAGCCTCCCACCAGCCAGTACGCTCACACAGAGTGGGCCTCCTCAGGGTGCCGTCCGCCAGACAATGTCGGCTGGCGACCCCCAGGGGGAGAGCCTTCTCTGTGGCGGCGCCTACCCTCTGGAACAACCTCCCCCCAGAGATACGTACAATAACAGACCTCCGGATTTTTCGTCGGGCCCTGAAAATCCATTTATTTCAACTAGCTGGGCTGGCTTGAGTTAAATTTTAAACTGATTTTAAATTGGAATTGTTTTAATTACGGCCAAAATATTTAATTATTTTAAACAGTTTTTAGATTTTGTATGTCTTGTTTTTACTTTGGCTGTTCACCTCCCTGAGTCCTATATTGGAGAAGGGCGGTATAGAAATTTAAACAAATAAATAAACAAATAAATAAATAAGATGTTTTATTAACTACCAACAGGACAATTGGACTGACCTGTTACCTTTTGCTGAAGTAGCTTACAACAACTCAGTACACAGTAGCACTGGCTTCACCCCATTTCAGGTAGCCACAGGACAAGTATTCAACCCCATGCCAGACCTACCAGCTAAGGAACCTGACATCCCCTCCCTTAAGGTGTGGATAAACAACCTACAAACCACTTGGCCAGTGGTCAGGCTACCTCTACAAGAGGCTAGAGCAGCTTTTAAAATTCAAGCTGACAAGTTTCTACAATCCTTACAAACATCTAAGAAACTGGGACCAAAATTAATTGGCCCATTCCCCATCACCAGAATCACTAACCCTGTCATGGTTGAACTTCTCCTTCCTAAGATACTTAGGCAGGTTCATCCAGTGTTTCACTGCAGCCTACTCAAGCCAGAAATCACTTCAAAAGTCAGACCCCCTTTGCCCACACCTCCAACCCCCATTATGGTGGAAGGAGAACAACATTTTGAAATCAAAGACATCCTTGACTCCCACACTCACCATGGCTCCACACAATATTTAGTGGCATGGAAAAACCTACCGTCCTCTCAGAATGAATGGGGAGCCAAAAAACATGTAAAAGCACCCACACTGTTATGGAAATTCCACCTGAAATACCCACACAAACCATCCTAAATCTTAATATATTGTATGTTTTATGTCTTTCTAGGTGGATTTTCCATTTTTCTGAGGAGGGCAATATATCAGATCTGTGTATCTGCCATTCTTCATGGAAGAAGGAGGGGGGATTTGGATTTGTCACATTTAGTTCTCTTTCCCATGTATCCAAGTATCCTATTTCCTGCCTGGTCCTCTTTATATAAACTTTAACCTGATTTATAACCATTGCCTGGCACCAGGAGTGCCTGGAGAATTCTCACCTCCTGGGAAATGAGAGGGGGGAAAACGTGTGGATTGCAAGATGGCCCTGAGAAGCTCTTCTTATCTGCTTCTCAGAGAGGCCAGTACGATATCATCATCACACTGGCAGATTGGTTGGAATTTACATCGGACGGTGGGGAGAGGGTTCCTAATTTTCTTTATCCTGAACTGAATGCCTTGAGGGACTTCAGAGCCTGCTTTGAGTTTTGACTTGCTTTCATCCCTTTCAATAAAAGGCTCCTTTTGCAATACAAAGTTCTCAAGAGTTTGTACTTTCTTGGAAGTGGGGGGGAGAAGCTGGTCCTTACAGTAAGATAGAATCGGAATTTACAATCTCCTGGTTTCGACACCAGCATTTTAACCATTTCACCAAACCAAACTAACAAATGGGATGAAATTAAGAAGGACATATTAAGATGGCAGAAATTGCAATTGTCATTGTTTGGGGACAATTTCCATGATAAAAATGTATGTTATGCCAGGATGGTGTTATAGCTTCAAATAATACCTATTCCAGGGGTGAAATGCTCCCAGTTCGGACCGGATCGCCCGATCTGGTAGCGATGGTGGCGGGTGGTTCGGAGAACCGGTAGCAAAAATTCCTGTGCACACCACCCCCATGCTCAGCTGAGCCGCGCGATCATCAGAGGCTGTTTTTTTTACTTTGAAAAGTATTTTTTCTACAACCTCTTCGGCCAAAAAAATGCTTTTAAAAGTTTTTTAAAAAGCCTCTGATGATCGCGCGGCTCAGCTGGGATTGTCAGAAGCTTTTCAAAGCATTTCTTAAGGTTGTAGAAAAAATGCTTTTAAAAGTAAAAAAAAAAAAAGTTGGCCATGCCCACCCAGTCACATTACCAGCACCCCCCACCAAGCCATGCCCACAGAACCAGTAGTAACAAATTTTAGATTTCACCCCTGACCTGTTCTGATAACTATTTAAGGAAGAAAGATATACCTAGATTTGTATGGAAAGGGGAAAAGTCAAGGGTTAGATATAAAGATGCAAATGAAAGAAGGTTTAGATTTGCCTGATCTGAAATTTGTGTTTTGCAGCCCGCTACTTGGTCTAAATGTGAGTTTTGCTGAGAATTTTTTTAAAAAACCATATTACAATCTGAGGTTTGGATGGTATGATAAAGTTAAGGTCAATGTAGATTTTAAGAATAGTTATACTACAAGTGCCATATTGAACAGGTATGGGACCAATATTAACCCAGACTGTGCCTAAAAATGCCATAACAGATCTCAGCAAACCCAGCATTTTAAAAGGAAAAAAAAAACAGGTAAAGAAAAAAAAAGTTAATTTATTGAGAATGTAAAAAAAAAAAAAAAAAACATTTCCACAGCCTGTTCTCCCTTCAGTGATCTTCCTCTTCCAGTGATTTTTGTATAGACTTACTGCATTAATGTCCTGATGTCAAGCTCAGGAAATCAAGAGTCCAAGCAGTTCAAAGGAATATTGGTTTATTGCATGCTAATGCTCTTTGCAAGAATCTGAACTAGTAACAATCAAAGCAAATTGGCAGTAAATAAGAATTCAAGGTGGGCTGGACTAGGATCTCTTGTGAGCACGCAGGGACTCGAGACTGATGGTGTATTCAACTTCTCCCTTGGGCTTAGCCTGATCATCTCCTACACCTACCTTTTCTCCTGAGAGCTCAGGGCAACCTACTTGGGATCTCTCCTCATTTCCCCCCAAAATGAGTAGGAGAGAACAGCAGAGACTGCCCCAAAAGTTGGAAGAGGTGGCTTGCAATTAAGTTCATGTATTGCTCAACATCTGGGAAGCAGGTCAGAAATTGAGAGAGGGAAAGGGAGAGACCGGAAATACCAAGTTGTATATTTCTGCAAAATGTATTTTTAAGGGAGTAATGAAAAATCTTCAGAAAGACAGTGCAGCTTTTTTTTTTAACTTTATCAAGACATGAGCATTTCTCTGGCTGAGTGTTATGCCCATTTCACAGGCATAAAAAGATGCAATCTGCTACAGAGCATAATGAGACCTGTCACATCATATAAATGCCTCTGCAGTTTCCCTTATCTTCAGGAAATTGATCGAGCAAAAAAAAATATATCACTAGAAACTACTGCAAGAATCCTCAGGGAGCTGCAGGAGAATTCTTCCTTGGTGAGAAAACTGTTTTGTTTTTCAAAGTTTTTGTTTGGGTTCTCAATCATGGAGTGAGTTTTAATTAAAGCAAAGTCGAAAACTGCATAATAATTGAGGGTGAGGCATAATAAGAGGGTGAGGCAACCCTCTTATTATTTTGAACGCACAGCTTGATTGCAAACTATTACATTCTGCACTTACTGTAGCTCAACAAAACACATGTTGAGTAAATCGAGAGAGGTTGATTTTTAACTGCTTCTTTGTCACATGACACTGATTTAATAAACAATCTGAAAAACCTGAAACATCAGAAAAATAACCTTTAAGACACCTCTCATAGTTCACTTCTTTTTAAAAAGGTGGGAGGGTAGCCATGGCATGCTGTCTTTTGTGTTTCTGCATGCATAAATCTTGGTCTCTATGGGTTCTTTGTTTAAATAGATAGAATCCATTATACAATATGTATTTCTGACACTATTCTTTATAGGGATAAAAAAACATAAAGAGAAACTATGAAATTGAAGATGGACGATAAGAAAAAATAAAGGAAAATCTAAATTACACCCCCATTCGATATACCTCTCTTTATTTTTATACCCTTGCAAACTATCTTTGTCTCCATGAACTCCATATGAAAGTTTTATATGTTGCTTTTTGCCTTGATGAGTTGTCTTTTGATGTTCTCCTTTCTCAACCCAGACTTGCATCCTCCTAACTTAGTACAACGCAAAATCCCAATACTCCTTTATGCCGACGATGCTGCTATTATTTCAGAAACCTCAATTGGACTGAAGAAAGCTGTTGCAGCAATGTTAAAGTACTGTAGACAAAATAATCCAGTCTTCAATTTCAATAAATTGAAAATCCTCATTTTTGCTAAAAGAGGTTTTTAATACTCATGGAGTATCATGGAGAAGGGCATGATCTAGGAAGAAGTCAATGTATTTAAATACCTTGAGGTGGCTTTACATACCAAAGGTATTTGGAAGACACATCTGGACCACAAGATGCCATCAGCCATTAGGTCTTCAAATGCTGTCACACAGGCGGAGGACAATTAGTCCCTGCAGCCTTAAACATTTTTGAGGCTAAAACATTATCATTCTCTTTTGCAGTTGGTATAACAATACCCTTAAACAGTTTTATCTTTGTGATAATACTTATGGCTGCTGTAGACCAAATTGGGTGCATGAGCTGAAACATGGCTACCATTATTCCAGTTCAATGGTTAATGTTTTGGCTTCTTTCTACAAGCATCCATTCAACAGCAGACCTCATGTTTCCATTTTAAATTTATCGAGTTCTGTGCAACTTAAAATTTATTCTTCCATTTCTCCACTGCTAATAAACTTGCTACTAAGATTCATCTCTTTGTGATAGCTTCTTTACCTTAGGTATAGTCTGGATTGATTCACTTCTTTTTTCCTTCAAGGACCTAAGTTTCCAATAGGTTGATAGCTTAAGGGTTTCTCCATCACTGCTCCAACTTTTTGGAAAAATCAACCTTTTCCATCAAGTCTTTGGAGAATGGGCTTATGGTTGTCAGATTCGATCCTGAAAGGTATAATTTTATGCTTTCATTTATTCAGTGACCTTATAGACATATAGATGTATGCTAATTTGAGGACTGGAGATTTTATTAATGTCTGGAGCAGCATACAAATGATTGAAATCATCTTTTTAGGTCCAATTCTTATTTGCATCATCTAACCTAAACATTCACTGAAATTCCTTTGGATTCCCAGTCAACAACATGGCATCATCCACATAAAAATGTACATCTAGAACTGCAGTTGCACAGTGGTTAGAATGCAGTACTGCAGGCTACTTCTGCTGATCACCGGCTGCCAGCAGTTTGGCAGATCAAATCTCACCAGGCTCAAGGTTGACTCAGACTTCCATCCTTCCGAGGTCGGTAAAAATGAGAATCCAGATTGTTGGGGGCAATAGGCTGACTCTGTAAACCACTTAGAGAGGGCTGTAAAGCACTGTGAAGCGGTATATAAGTCTAAGTGCTATTGCTATCTATATTCATGTTCCCAACCTCTAACATCACAAGAAGCAGTCCTTATACATAAGCACGTTAAACAACAAGGGAATGTCATATATCCTTGTCTTGCTTGCTCCTGAATGTGAAACATTTATGATGCATTCTATTCATTTATTTTTTGTAAGCTTTACTTAATATTCATAGCAACCAACCTTACCTCCATGTATGCTTTGTCATACACTTACCATAAATCAACCAATATATAATAACCTCTCTTTCTCACATGCATATATCAAGCTGTCAGAAAGCTGCGTGATAAAACTACTCTTGACTGTACAAATTCTTCATGCAACTATTTTCTACTATAAAGACCTATATAATCATAGGACAACTCACTGCAGCCAACCCATTGTAGCCAACTCACTACAGCCAAATCGCTGCAGGGACAAAAGTTATACTAATATTGAAGAGATGGTGAAATAAAATTGTTAAAGAAAGAATGCAAAAGAAGGACAAATGAAATGTGGATGATGAAATTCAAAATATTTTTTAATGATTTTAAATAATTAAATTGAATGGTTGAATTCTCCTGCAGTGAACTGTCCTGCGGCAAGTTGGCCATGGTGAGTTGGCCCATTCCAGCAAAGGTTACTCTCCTAGTCTTCCTTTTTTGAAAACAATATCCTGCTGTAAGGTTCCAACCTAAGAAATGTTTACCTCCTGTGAACCTGGTTATAGAAGTTATTCCAAAACCAGGGTTAGCTTTTAGCTTGGACTTCAAGAATTTCAAGCAGGTGAGTCAAAATCTGCAGGCATATTGAAAAGCAGCAAGTTTTTTCTTATGAGACTATTCTTGTAGATTTTGACCCATACACTCTGGAAATCTCTTATCCTTTTCAGTATTGAATCAAGATTCAAGGACTTTCAGCTTGAAGTAGATGAGGAGCAAATAAAAGGAGTAGGGAAAATTCAGAAATAAAATATATCTATCTTGCATCCCGGGTAGAAGATAGACAAGAAGAATCTTTAGGATTCTGCTTCAAATGTCAACTGGTGGTGGTTCTTACCTTCACTTATCATTTTACCTGACTCCAATAGCAAGTCTTGAAAATACAACACTTCCCTCAAGTGAATTTTAACTTCTCCAGATTGTGTAAACCATTCATGCTGTTTTCTTGGCAATAGTGCAAAATTGTTTTCTTGTGGGATCTTTCTAGTATTTCCTAGTAGCCCTGGTCATTTCTACTTCACTTCCATCAAATTACTAACCAAAACTAAACTTTTCAAAACCTATCTACAATAGGTAACATGATCATTCTGTATGTATATTTGTCTTAATGTGGGTGGAGAGTGATTGCCTCTCCATCTACTTTCTGATAGCTAGTAGCTTGGAAAACAACTAAATCCCAATGTATTATGAATGGAATAGAGTGGAGTGGAGCGGAGCGGAGCGGAGCGGAGCAGAGCAGAGCAGAGCAGAGCAGAGCAGAGCAGAGCAGAGCAGAGCAGAATAGAAACATTCTAAGAGGTACAAACTCAAACGTTAGAAAGCAGGATTGTTGAAAGAACCACCCAACCTTTAATTCCTCCTGGATTTTCTCCTCCTCCATCAATTTGGCTGCTTTGCGATCTTCTGCCTCTATCTTCCATTTCTCTGCCACTATTCGAGCTTTCTCCTTTGCCATAGCATCACGGAACTTCTTTGTGATTTCAGCTTCCTTTTGTTTCCTTCCCAAAAACATAAAATAATAATAATAATAATAATAATAATAATAATAATAATAATAATTTTATTTCTATACCGCCCTTCTCCCGAAGGACTCAGGGCGTTGTACAGCCTATTTAAAAACACAAGACAAAACAACGATTAAAAATTTAAAATGATTAAATAGATTTGGCTCAATTTAAAACCCCAGAAATTTAAAATACCCCAATTTAAAATTATTATGTTGATAGCCCAGCCTGGTGGAACAACAGGGTCTTCAGTGCGCAGCGAAACACCCGGAGGTTGGAGATCTTACGTATTTCCGGGGGCAGTTCATTCCACAGGGCTGGGGCTCCCACAGAGAAGGCCCTCCCCCTGGGTGTCACCAGCTGACATAACTTGGCCGACGGCACCCTGAGGAGATCCTCTCTGTGGGAGCGGACTGGCCGGTGAGAGGCTATTGGTGGCAGAAGACGGTCTCGAAGGTACCCGGGTCCTATGCCATGGAGCGCTTTAAAGGTGGTAACCAACACCTTGAATCGCACCCGGAAGACCACTGGGAGCCAGTGCAGCTCGCGCAGGAGGGGTGTCATGTGGCACAACGAATTGCGCCCATAACCACCCACGTGGCCGCATTCTGGACCAGTTGGAGCCTCCGAGTGCTCTTCAAGGGGAGCCCCATGTAGAGAGCATTACAATAGTCCAACCGGGAGGTAACAAGGGCGTGAGTGACCGTGCGCAGGGCGTCCCGGTCCAGAAAGGGCTGCAACTGGTGAATCAGGCGAACCTGATAAAAGGCCCCCCTGGCCACGGCTGTCATATGCTCTTCTAAAGACAGCCGTGGGTCCAGGAGGACACCCAGATTGCGAGCCCTCTTTGTGGGGGGCAAAATTCACCCCCAATAGTCAGAAAGAGAGGCAAGGTAAGGAAGGATAAATCAACCTTGAGTTGTCATTTAGAACAAAAGTCTAAGGATACTGGACAACCTTGGCATTTTTTCCAACAACCATCATAATGACAGAATCTCAGGGACATACATTGAAGTTCACAGGGGATATTGGTTATTATTATTATTATTATTATTATTATTATTATTATTATTATTATTAATTGAATTTGTATACCACCCTACTCCCGAAGGACTCAGGGCGGTGAACAGCCAAATAAAATACATATAATACAAATGTTAAAAAACTATTAAAATACAATTAAATAATTGGCCCAGAAAACAAAACTTAAAACACCCCAAATTCATAAGACAGATTTAAAATTTACAAAATTTTAAAAGTTTTGAAAAAAACAGTTTAAAAGAAAGGTTAGGCCAGGCCGGCCTGCTGGAAAAGAAATGTTTTGATGGCACAGCGGAAAGCGCGCAGGTCTGGGATCCTCCGTATCTCCGGGGGGAGCTCGTTCCAGATGGCGGGTGCCCCCACAGAGAAGGCTCTCCCCCTGGGGGCCGCCAGTCGACATTGTTTGGCCTACGGCACCCTGAGAAGCCCCTCTCTATGGGAGCGTACTGGTCGGTGAGAGGCCACTGGTGGCAGAAGGCAGTCTCGTAAATACCCCGGTCCTAAGCCATGGAGCGCTCTAAAGGTGGTAACCAAAACCTTGAAGCGCACCCGGAAGACCACCGGGAGCCAATGCAGCTCACGCAGGAGGGGGGTCACATGGGAGCATCCTGTCGTTCCCATAACCACCTGCGTGGCCACATTCTGGACCAGCTGGAGCCTCCGGGTGCTCCACAAGGGGAGCCCCATGTAGAGAGCATTGCAGTAATCCAGGGCATGAGTGACCGTATTTAATGAGCCCCAATCCATAAAGGGACGCAACTGGCGAATCAGGCGAACCTGATAAAACGCCCTCCCAGCCATAGCCGTCAAGTGCTCTTCTAAAGACAGCTGTGAGTCCAGGGGGACCCCCAAATTGCGAGCCCTCTCCGTGGGGGCCAACGACTCGCCCCCAATAGTCAGTGATGGCACCAACTGACTATATCGGGATGTCGGAAACCACAGCCACTCGGTCTTGGATGGGTTGAGCCTGAGTCTCTTCCTCCCCATCCAGATCCGTACAGCCTCCAGGCACCGGGACATCACTTCAAGGGCATCATTGGGGTGGTCCGGTTGCTGATTGCTGATGAGGATAACTGCCTATATTCTCATGATCTCAATTCATGTCCAGATTTTTTAGAAGCATCATATATGCATGCATGCGTGGGTGTGTGTGTGTGTGTGTGTGCGTGCGTGCGTGCGTGCGTGCGTGTGTGTGTGTATGTATATGGAACTTTTTTTAGACATTTTTTTACTACCGGCTCAGATGAATAGGTAGTAAAAAATGCTTTTAAGAAGTAAAAAAAAGGCTCCATTGATCACAGCTGTGCCGCGTGATCGCCAGAGCCTTTTTAAAAACTTTTTTAAAGCATTATCTACTACCTATTCGCCTGAGCCGGTAGTAAAAACTGCTTTTAAAAAGTTTTAAGAAAGGTTACCATGCCACCACAGCTGATCACACACACATACACACACACATTGTTCTACTTACCTTCCCAAGCCCTCCTTTGGTGTGCACTGTGCGTGCACGCAGCTCGCGTTTGGTGTGCACTGCACATGCGCATGTGGAGTGCGCATTTGGCGCATGCACGGCTAGCGAACCGGTAGTAAACCAGTTCAGATTTCTCCACTGTATTGAACTGATTTTGGTAAGTCTAACATAACATTTTATATTCAAATATAAACCAAACAGTTCTACTTGTTATTCTTATATCATTTTAATTTAAGATAGATACTTAAGAGAGAGAATTTATGACAGAGACTAGTTCTTTTGAGGCATTCAAAAGACATTTAAAATTTCCATTTGTAGAATTCCTTGTGATTTCATGGACCTGTCCATGTTCAAAGATAGCTTGCCATTGTCTCCATCTGGGAGATTCTTTTGATTTCCAGTCTAAACTACAACCCTGAGTTTCTCTGATGATCTCCACCCAAATGCTAACCATTTCTGGTTAGACCCTACATCATTTCTGACAGATGGCAGTCCAATCTCTTCTCGAAAGCCTCCAGTAATGAAGCTCCCACAGCTTCTGAACGCAACTTCAGTTCCATTGATTGATTGTTCTCACTGGCAGAAAAATTATCCTTATTTCTAGGTTGAATCTCTCCTTGATCAGATTCCATCCATTATTCCTTGTCTGGCCTTCAGGTGCTTTGGAGAATAGCTTGACCCCCTCCTCTCTGTGGCAGCCCCTCAAATATTGGAACACTGCTATCATGTCTCCCCTGGTCCTTCTCTTCACTATGCCCAGTTCCTGCAACCATTCTTCATATGTATCTATGTATGACCCAGCTTAGTTTCTGAGTCCAAGCAAGATGTTATATCCTGATGAGATTTGGCATTTTCAGAAATGATTATACAGTTCAAAGACTACATTATCCAATAGAATTCCAAAATAATTCTCATTCAGTAGTTTTTTTTATAGCAATATTCTAGAAGTAATTTCTTTGTAGATACTCACCATAGTTCTTCTGCTTCCTTCTGGGCCTGCTGTCTGGCTCGTTCTGCAAGAAGCTCCTCTGAAATCTGCTCATATGACTTGTCTCCAGGGGCTTCTCCCATGATCCAAACCCAGACTTCACCATCAGTTCCCTGAAGCCACTGAACATGTTTCCTGTTACCTGGAATAGCCATCCAAATGTGTTGTCAGAAGGAGAAAGTCTCAGAGCCATCAATCAAACAATACAAGTCTTGAAATACAAGGAATGAGAACTAAGCACTGGGCCTGTTCAAGTTCGTGAAAGAGAACTTCATTTCAGCAATGGTGCAAGCAAAGCATTTCTCTGAAGTTGCCTTGCAAAGCAACCTGGCCACCTGCTTCTAGAAAAATGAGCAGAGGGGCCAAGGGGTTTTACTTTGCTGGAGAAAGGGTATCCAGTCTATCTAGAAGAGCCTAGTTAAGTTAGGGCTTGAAGAGAGTCTTCATCACATGCAGAATAATAGAATTACAAAATAACAAAATAACAGCATTGGAAGAGACCTTGGAGGGGACCTGTGTATTTCCTTGACTTCTTGGAATAACAAGATGCAAAGTATACATCGACTCTTGATAAGGATCTACAATGTCTATCTCCTTCATGCTTAAATTATAAAATAAATTTCACCACTGTCCCTATTGTCACAAGCTAATCTTTTTCTGGGTATAGGCTGATACGATAAATTTACTTCCTGCATATAAAGGTGTGGCTGTTTTATAAATTGGCTTTCATAGAAGCAACATGGTTATTACTGTTTTTCTTGTTGATCCAGACTTTGTAGAGATAAATAAACACCTTGTTGCACCGTGCCAATTTGTGGTTTTTCTGCCATCCTTTTCAAGTTATGTACTTTCTTTTATTTTCTCAGAGGCACAGTGACTTAGAGGTGGAGCTCTTGCCTCACAAACTGGAGGCTGTGAGTTCGATCCTAGATAGTGGCAGATATTTCTCTCCGTGGGCACAATGAGTAATTGTCTGCTGTGAACTCCATGCAGGTGTCAGGAAGGGCATCCAGCCAGTAAATTCTCAAGATTTGATTCCACCCCAGACTCCACCGTGATTCAAGAGATTACAGGGTTGTTCAAAGAAAAAAAATGCCTTCTTTTATTTTCCAATCTGTGGCTTAAGATGAATCTTGCTAAGCATAGCAACACTCACAAAACTGGTGTCTTCTCTATTTCCCAGTCAAAATAACCTTAGATCTGAAGGGCCAGGTTAGAGAGAGATCATCATGGACAAACTAGATTTATATTATACTAAGAGCCAACAGTGACTTGAAGGTACATAATCAAATGTATTGGCTGAGGATTATGAGAATTAAAATCCAATGTGAGTAACTGGTTGGGAAAGGCTCTTTGTTAACTTCTCTTATGTATTTTTCAAGAATAGCACCACATCTTGGACAGGTGATCTTGGAATACATAAGTCAAGGTTTTTTTTTTCAGCTATTGTACATGTGTATTTATTCAGCTTTTGGCTTCCTTTTTAATACACTTAAAATTCATTAGCTCTCATCTCTAATGAGACATATTTGTGGACTTGTAAACTGTAATGCCTTGTTATGCTTTTGTATTGATAGGCTAATCTGCCTCCCATTTTCCTTCCCACTGGCTTTTTAAAATTTCATTCCTCCATGTGTTCTGTTTATTTTATGGCTATTATTAATCATTGCTGTTTTCCTACCTACCTTGTGTTATCTACAGTTAGTTGTGTGTTTTAAAATTCACTTGCCAATTGAATCAAACAGCCAACCTTCTAATCTTTGCTCAAATTTTCTTTCCCCAAATGCACTCACCTTTATTTTCCTTATGTCTATAATTCTCATAGCTTCCTTTTTATTGTATTTATAATGCTCTCATATTTTATCTTACTTTATAGTTAAACCTATTTATTCTTCTTTCCAGGTTTAGAAATACAGGAATAGAGAGAATTTCTGGATAAGCAACGGTGAACTGAAGATAGCTGTACTGAGAGCAGAGGCAGCAATCATACTAGAATGGAGAGGCAGTGAAGAGACCTGCTTAATACAATACAGAATAGCAGAGTTGGAAGGGACCTAGGAGGTCTTCTAGTCCAACACCCTGCTTGAGCAGGAAACCCTATACATTATGGACAAATGTCTGTCCAATCTCTTCTGGAAAACCTCCCGTGATAGAGCTCCCACAACTTCTGGAGGCAAGTCATTCCACTGGTTGATTGTTCTGTGATCTCTCCCCTCAAACGCAAGAAGCGAAGAAAAAGAGATTTAAGGGTGGGGATTTTAAACAGATTAAGGAATAGGAGAAATAAAACTCCCCCGCCTTCAATTTTCCTAACCAATGTACATTCACTTGCTAATAAGATGGATGAAATACTCCTTTTAAACAGGTACAATTCTGACTTTTACAATTCAGCAGCCCTATGGTTCTCTGAAACCTGGTTAAATGAATCAATTGAAGATAGCAGCCTGCATATCCCAGGGTTTCAGATTCAATGATCAGACAGAATTGCAGAAACATCTCGTAAAAAGAAGGGAGGAGACTTATGCTTAGATATCAACAACAGCTGGTCTCAGGATATAACTATAATATATAAATTCTATGATGAAAACCTAGAGACATTAATTATCAACTGCAAACCATACTATTCACCTCGTGAATTTTCCTCATTTCTTCTAATTGCTATTTATGTCCCACCACAAGCCTGTGTAAACAAAACATTTCGAGCTGACCAAATTATGGAGGTTGAAGCCAAATTCACTGGCCATTATTTTGGGAGATCTAAATAAAACAAACTTAGGGAAAGAGCTACCAAAATACTTTCAGCATGTCAATTGTCCCACTAGAGGCAAGACATTGCCTCTTTAGACCATTGCTACACAACACTAAAAAATGCTTATCGGTCCTTACCACGAGCAGCTGTGGGACACTGATCATTGCATGATTCACCTTGTACCTGCTTATAGGCAAAGACTGAAAACCACAAAACCAACAATTAAATCAGTGAAGACCTGGACGAAGGAGGCAAAGTTAAAGCTACGTGCCTGCCTTGACTGCACTGATTGGAATGTTTTTGAAAGTACCTTTGCAGACTTAGATGAACTCACAGAGACTGTAACATCATATGTCAGCTTCTGTGAAGACCTATGTGTACCCACCAGGAACTTCCGAATATACAGTAACAACAAACCTTGGTTCACAGCTAAACTTAAGCAGCTACATCATTCCAAAGAGGAAGCCTACAGAAAAGGTGATAAAGTGCTGTACAATCAGGCCAGAAATGTATTAATAAGGGAAATCAGAGCAGCAAAAAGAAGCTACTCTGAAAAGCTAAGGAATCAGTTCTCAACAAATGAACCAGCAAACATGTGGGAAACACTTAAAAATATCACCGACAATGGCAAACCTCCTTCCCAGGCTGAAGGAAATCAGTAACTGACAGATGACCTGAACGTGTTTTACTGCAGGTTTGAAAGGAAACTACAGCCACCTATCTCCACAACCCCCATCTCAGACACACCAACAACAGCCAAGCCTCCTACAACTGACCGCATCCCATTGGGTTCACAACCCCTAGTGATCACAGAAAAGGAAGTGCAAGACCTATTTCACAGACAAAAACTAGGAAAAGCTCCAGGCCCAGACAAGATAACTCCTTCTTGCTTAAAAGTCTGTGTTGACCAATTGGCCCCCATCTTCACCCGTATCTTCAATAAATCGCTAGAGATGTGTTATGTTCCTTCTTGCTTCAAATGCTCTACTATCATCCCAGTGCCGAAGAAGCCCTCCATCAAGGAACTGAATGACTACAGACCAGTTGCTCTAACATCTGTAGTCATGAAAACCTTTGAAAGGCTAGTGCTGTCCCATTTGAAAACCATAATGGATCCGCTGATCCACAACTAGACACAAGAACAGTTTTTTCCTGAATGCCATCACTCTGCTAAACAAATAATTCCCTCAACACTGTCAACAGACTTATTTACTAATCTGCACTACTATTAATCTTCTCATCATTCCCACCACCCATCTCCTTCCACTTATGACTGTATGAGTATAATTTTGTTACTTGTATCCTTACGATTTATATTGATATTGTTTCCTGATTGCTTATTTGTGCCCTATGACTATCATTAAGTGTTGTACCTTATGATTCTTGATGAATGTATCTTTTCTTTTATGTACATTGAGAGCATATGCACAAAGACAAATTCCTTGAGTGTCCAATCACACTTGGCCAATAAAAAATTCTATTCTATTCTATTCTATTCTATTCTATTCTATTCTATTCGATTCGATTCGATTCGATTCAATTCAATTCAATTCAATTCAATTCTAATTAATGAGGTGCTCCATGAACATTTATACAAAGGGTCCTGTTCTGCAATCAGGTTCTTTGGAGAATAGGTTGACACCCCCACCCTCTTCTTTGTGGCAGCTCCTGAAATGTTGGAACACTGTTTATCATGTTCCCCCATAGTCCAGTGGTGGGTTGCCCCCGGTTCGCACCGGTTCTATAGAACTGGTAGTAAAACCGGCAGGAGGCTCCACCCACCGACCCCAACATCATCAAAATGCTTCTGCACCTGCGCAGAAGAGCGCGCGCATGGCCCCGTTGTGAACCAGTAGTAAAGGTAAGTAGAAACCACCCCTGCCCTAGTCCTTCTTTTCACTAGAGTAGACATACCCAATTCTTGGATTCCCACTCTGGACAAAGAGGGAACTCGTGGACATAAGTTCATAAGGTAGTGAATTAGGTGAAATAGTTTGATAACTCCCCGGACACTTCCCCAGATACCTCTCCAGATGTCACCTTGGAGGAGGATGAACCAGTTCCAGGCGCATCTGGAGGAGAATTGGTTAATGGCTCTGAGCAACAGTCTCAGAGGGATTTGGCTGAAGCACAGCTGCAGTAGGAGAGCCCTGAGGCTCCAGGTGGGGAAAGCAGGCAGCTGCAATTGGCCAGGGATGAGGAAGAGGAACTGCTTCTTCACCTGATCTTGGACAGGTGATCTTGGAATACATAGGTCAGAGAAAAGGCAGGAGCCAGCTTTTGGTACAGCCCATCAAGAAGGGTGAGGCTGCCTCCTCATGAGTAGTCCACTGATCCTCACTGCTCCTGGTGCAGCTGTACTTCAGCCAAATCCCTCTCAGATGGCTGCTTGGAGCCATTGACCAACTCCCCTCCAGAGATGCCTTCATCCTCCTCCAAGCTACATCTGGACAGGTATCTGGGGAAGCATCCAGGGGAGTCATCACAAATAGTTGAACATTAAATGAATGGAAAAAACATGTCTTTGGGCTATTTGAAGGAATGATAAAGTGAGGGCCAGTCTTACTTCCAAGGAGATGATATTCCAGAGGGAGGGAATCACCATGGAGAAGGTTCTTCTTGGTCCCACCAAATGGACCTCTTTAAAGCCACCCTGAGTCTTCGGAGAGGGGCAGCATATAAATTGAAGTAATAAATAAATGAATAAATAAAATCTGCCAGTTATCTTGGTCCCATATTTCTCAGAGTTTCCTATATCACAGTCAAACAGCCCCAAAGATGCTAATGACCAAATGACTGCAAAGAATATAAATCTTTCCATTCCCCACCATTCAATCAGAAGGTTCTTGCATAAGAAGAGAAATGTTTTCAAGGAAAACACCAAGAAAGTCCAGTTGCCTTTTGAAAAGCACCTTTGGGACAACCAAGACCTGGATGATTGAGAACCTTCATAGACTTTGCAATTAATACCTTCAAAGTACCTAACTAAACAGAAACCAGTGCTGTAGCCCAAGGATGTAAGGTTTAACCATGTAATATCTAAACCTATTTACACATAGAACTTTCCAGTAAAGAAGAATTTTTTAAAAAACCCACTAACCCCAATTCCTGACTAAAAAAGAACAGAAAGAATCAAGAAACTATCTGCTTAATGATGAATGCTTGCATCAACGATTTTCGCCCCATCCAAGAAATGACATTATAGCAAATTCTCCTTCCAGCAGCCCAATTTGCAGCATCAGCTTTCCATAAGGCAGAAGGCTATGACTAATGTAACCCAGAAAATGAACCTTCAGTAGTACTTGTAAAATGTAGAGAATCCTCATTTTGGAACCAAAGTATTTGCCTGTGCTTTTCCAGTCCTTTCTACAACAGATTAATAGAAACTGCTTCTGGCTGAAATTCATCGCAATCAACTCCAGAAACAAGACCTTAGAGAGCAATAACAAGTTCTCTTGAAGAATCATTCATCTCAAATGAACTGCCCTGCCTAATATAGTGCACACAAGAAGCTGAGGTTGTTCTTTTCCAAGTTTGGGTTTGCAAAAAAAAAAAAAAAAAAAAAATCCTAAGATTTATTTTAAAATCTCAGAGTTTGCAAAAGACAAAGGTTATTTCACAGCGGACATGCTCAGCTGACTTTCTTATGAAGATCTCTGGAAATGTGCACACTCCATTAGCACTGTCTGTGTAGATTGGGTAGCAAATTCACCCATCTGGAGGGAGTCAAATTTTCGACAAATCATAGAACATAGAATAATAGAGTGGGAAGGACTGTCCAAGACCCTGCTCAAGCAGGAGAACCTATACCATTCCAGATAAATGGCTGTCCAATTTCTTTTTGAACGCCTTCAGTGATAAGAGTACCCACAACTTCAGAAGGAAAGTTGTTCCATTGGTTGATTGCTCTCATCATTAGGAATTTTTTCCTTAGTTCTTAGGTTGCTTCTCTCCTTGGTTAGTTTCCATCCATTGACCCCCTCATCTTTGTAGGAGCCTCTCAAATATTAGAATGGTGCTCATTGTTGTTTTTATTATTATTATTTTCAAACGTTCTGCTTCAGTTGAAAGAAAAGAAGTAACTCTTGCCACCTTTGACTAAAACGTACTTGCTTGTTCTACCAGATGATGTGCTTTTAAGTGCAAAAAAAAATGGAGAAGGAGCTTGCTGAAAATTTTCAGCAGAAAAATTGCAGAGGTATTTATAAATGAAGACAATGAAACCATTCCCAGATTACAAATAAAATAATATTTCAGCTTTAAAATATCAGATCAAGCTGTAGAAGAAGGAAGGGGGAAATGTGCTAAAATTTAATAAAGTCCTGTATCAGTTGTATAAGAATGTAAACCAACTGACAATTAGTTGATAGTCCATGAGAAGAGGGGAATTTGCTGAAGAAAACAATTATAGTTTGGAAGATTTAGCGGTAAAAGGAAACCAGGCTGCCAAAGAACATGGTGACTGGAGCCTAGAACAACTCAAAGAAATATCTATGGAGATTCTCAGTCATCCAGGTCATGGTTGTCTCAAAGGTGTTTTTTCAAGAGGCAACTGGACTTTCTGATTTTTCTTTGAAGATGTTTCACATCTTCAAAGCACCTTTGGATCAAAGAAGACATGCAAGATTGGAAGATGTGGAGAGAAGTGGACCATAGAATCATCAAGAATTGGACACAACTAAGACTTCTGGTTGATGTTACGGCGAGATCAGACACGAGGAGCGGATCTCCGCGCTCCTGTGCTGAATCCTCCCCATTGGTGGGCTCTGAGAGGAGCCAAAGCCTCCCTATAGGGGAGGCAAAGCAAAGAGAGGTGCCCAGCGTAGTCGCAGAGAGTCGCATTTCTCCTGCCTGGCCCAGGGTTTTTTTTTTCTATCTCAGCCACAACGAGGAGAAGAAGCAGCCTAAATATGGCTGGGGCAGCCGAGGAACACCTAAGACTGATGCTGGAGCAGAGTTAATGAACAGTGATTGGAACTGGGTGAGAAGATCCCCCCTTTTTTTCCATTTAGTCCCTAAACTTAAAGGTAAAAAGAAGAAAATCCAGAGAAGAAAAGAGACTCTTAGAATTACCTTTTATAAAGTGGCGAATAACCATAGAGAGAAAAATCCTAGACCCAAATGAAAGGAACTGAGGGAAAGAAAGCTAAAGATATTTTAATTTAAAAAAAATGAATTTTAAAACTGGGTAGGCATTGTTATGGAAAGGCATTATAATATGCTGGAACCATGTACCTGAATTGATTCGAGTATCTAACTTTGTTTCTATAAACTGAATTAAATTTGGATTTTAATTTATCACGTTTGAAATGACACTGAAATCTCTGTTGATGATGCCATCTACTGGTGAATGGAATATACTGCACCCATACAAATCTAGGAAAATTTTGACAGAAAAAATAAGCAACACCTTTTTGAAGGATTGTGGTGATACTAACTGTCCTATAATTAATTACTTTACTATTGTGATAAGGAAGACTTTTAAGTAAAATAAAGTGATTTTTGTTGTGTGGTTAATAGTCCTGAAATTTAAAGAGCTATGATTATTGAACTCTTTTTTTTTATTGAAAAAGTTTTTCAAATACAGATTTTCCCCCCTTTTTCCCCCCTCCTCCCTAACCCCCCCCTCACCATCCCCTCCCCCCCATGGCTTCTCCAAAATAAAATCCAAATTGATATCACATTATATAATACTTTACCATCCTTTTACACCACCCCCCATATGCTAACCATTTCTTTCTAACATTATTATTATATCCCCCCCTATACTATACATTTCAAAGCAACTTTCAGCTATACAATTATATAAAAAATCCTAATTTGGCATTTATTCAACTCATAATCTACCCATTTCCTCCACCCCCGTACATATATCTCTTAATTCAAATCTTTTACGTATATTAATATCTGAACATAACATCCCTTTTCCTAAACTAAACAATCAGTAACCTAACCTATCTCCACCCACTTTCCTACAGGTCTACCATACATAATATTTTTAATATCTTTGTTCTTCTGCCCACATCACTAAAAGATATTTCCATATATATATAAAATCCTCAAATGACTTTAAGTTTGTAATCCATATAGTATCTTCTGTAATGTCTTTCAACTGGATTATTAATTCCATCGCCCATGTTAGGGTAACATCAAGTTCTGCTTCCAACGGTATATTCAGTATCTTTAATTACCATCTGCCCCCATCAATAATAAATGTTTTCGTATATAAAAAACCACCCGAGTGACTTTATATTTATATTCCATGTAGTATCTTCTGTAGTGTCTTTTGTCTAGATTATTAATTCCAACCACCACGTTAGGGTAACAACCAGATCTTCTGCATGCCCCAATTCCATAGTTCTCTTGCCTTATAACTCAACATATACGTAATCCATTTTTCAAAGAGTCCAAAATAGAAAGTTCCAATCCGCTCAATCAAAGGCCATCTTCCACATCCCAAAAACACAAGCACTGCAGAGATCTGTTATTCTTCTCAAAATAGTATAAGTCTATGATTTGCCTCACTTATATTTTCATGTATCAACCTTCTATAAATCCCGCTTATTATATTTAATCGTCTCTTAAGTAACTGGCATTAGTCTGTTGGCTAAAAGAAAAAGAAAAAAAAATTTTTTGTTTAGTTTAAAATTTTTTAGTTTTGTAGAACCTGCTTCTTCTTTTCTTAACTTGTTGTGGTTTAGATCTCCATCCTGGTTGCCTTTCTAAGACTTGTATATCAGCTGATTGAATTACATGCTGGTCTGTAACTTGATAAGACATCAAATCGAAATCCAAAGCCGCCTCTCTTATATTTATAGGTGATCCAGCTATAGCCTCTGAAGGAGAATCCAAAAGCGGCTCATCCAAAAAGGCCTCTGTAACTTGTTGTTTTTCCATTACCTCCATCTCCATCTGCTTAGCCTGAGTTTCAATCTCTTGTTCATTTTGCTTTTCTTATCCCCCTCCTGTGTTCCTAACACTGATGACATACGTGGAGATGTTGGATCCATTTTAAAAACCTTGTAGTAAAATTCTTCCACTTTTTCAACAGTATTTAGTTGATATCTTTCTCCTTGATATCTCAATATTATTCCAACTGGAGCATCCCACCTAAATGGGATGTTTTGTTTCTTTAATTCAGTCATCAAAAATCCAAAGTCCTTTCTATCTTTTAACATCTTGGACGGCAGCTCTTTATATATCCAAATCTTCCTTCCATTCATTTCTAGAGTGGAGTTAAAAGACTTTTGCACAATATCATTTCTTATTCCTTTATCAGTTAAGTAAATCACCACATCTCTAGGCAACTGCCTTTGCTTTGCCACCCAAGAATTTACTCTGTAGGCCTTATCAATCTTACAGGATACCTCTTCAGGACTAACCTTTAAAATCCCAGCCAGAACTTCAGCAGACATCTTTCTCAAATCATCTCTGTTATTTTCCTGTATTCCCCTCATTCTGACCGCAAATTCCATGGATCTGAATTGCATCATTATGACTTCATTTTCAATCCTTTGTTTTATATTATCTGCATTGTAAGTCTCGTGATCAGCTTCCTTTATTTTAGACTCTACTTCTGGGCTATTTTCTTGAATATTTATCAATATTTATCAAATCATTTTCAATTCTTTCTATTTTATTATCCAGATTATGAATCTTCCTTCAGCTTCCTTCATTTTAGACTGTATTTCTAAGTTGATATCTTTATCCATCTTTATAATTATTTCTGAAAAGCTTTTCAAAGCTGTTACAATATATCGTTTCAGGTTATCATACTTTTGTTGTACCAACTCTTTAATTTCCTGTCTAAATTTTTCAAGATTCTGGTTCACAATCTCATCATGTCTTGCCATCTCCTCCAAAACAAATTCCTTTAGGTCTTTAAAGCCATTCTTCTGCATCTGCAAGCTCAAAACTTGTTCATGTGATTTGTAAATGGAGCACCCCCCCACAGATTGGTTGTCTGGCTTTGTCAGTTTTAATGCCATCCTGCCACACAAACAGACTCTTTTTAAAGAAAAAGACTTCTCTCCAAACAATATCAATATCAAGTCTCTAAGAGGGAAGAAGCATGAGGTAGGAATTTTTCTCTTCACTTCCAGCCAGCGCTATTGTTTCAGATACTTTGTAACGTATTAAACTATTCAAACAGAAGGACTTTCACTTTCAGCTTTCTTCTCAAGCCTCAGCCAGTCGCCATTTTAAACTTTCTTTTTTTTCCTCCCGTTTCACTCTTTCTTCACTTTTAAAATCACTCATAGGGTTGTTAGAAATACTTGCAATTTAGAGTCCCAGATCCGGATTTCATCCTGCTTGTTCAGACAATCTGTTAATTTTCATTGATTGGGTTGGTCCCATCGCCTGGCTCTGCAAAGCGCAGAGTTTCCCCAAAGCCCGGAGCAGCAGTGAGCTGGATAGGGAGCCACATTCTGCTTCCTCCCCAAGAGTAAAAAAAAAAACTCTGGGGAGTTCGCAGAGGGCTCTACCTGTTCTCGCCAGGCATAAGTGACAAAGTAGAAAATATTATATAACTGGCAATGAATGAAGATCAAAGAGTCCAGGAAAGAGAGGAGGAGGCAGAAAGAATGGAGGAAAAGATAGAACAGACAAACCACCAAATAAAACAAGAGGCTGAGAAAAACTTTTTGAGAGATATAAAAATGGAATTGGAATTGGATAATCTGGAAGATGTTTTTGAAAGGGAGATAGGAGTATAGAGTACTCTGGGGATATGGCAGCCTAGGAGGATAGAAATAGGAGAAATATTTAGATAGAATAATGAGGATACAGATGTTGACAGAGACAAAGATCCAACAGAGGAGTATGGGAGGAAAGCCAAAAAAACCAATAAGAATTGAAGTATTAAAATGGTCAAGTGATGATGGATAGAATAGAGCTATTTTTCCCTTTTCTTCTTCTTCTTTTTTCTAATATAGTGATGGCCTGATTAAAAACTAGAAATAGAGGTAGAAATAATAATATACAACCTTATATGAAGGACTATGTATTAACATAAATATGTGTTTTAATATTAGGATTAGTAAGGGTGACCTGACTAGAAGCCAGAATAGAGGCAGAAATAAGAATGAGGGGGAATATTAGTAGTTATAATTTCTATATAAATTGAAAATAAGTAATAATTAGATGGAAAGTTGAGAGGTTGAAAGATGGTATTACTATGTATGTTCAAGAAGATCATTGACATTAGAATGGAACATTGAAATATTGAATAACTACTTTAAAATAACCAAGTACATTAATATTAGGATTATATAAGTTTGATTAGTGTAATAATTGATTGTTGTTATTTGTATTAATATGAACCATACCCAGAAGCCACACTGTTCATGTATTGATATTGATATATGTGCCTGGGATCACGGCCGCTTTTTCTCCTCTCGTTGCTTGAAGCAGGCTTTCCTCCGAGAGCTTGGCTTCAGCCATAGTGTCGGGGGACAATCTCCAGTCCGACCATACGTCTGGGAGGGAACGGGGTGACTTTGAGTCAGCCAGCCTGGCTTTGGAGGAATCTTGGCTGTCTGTCAGGTTTCGTTGCTATCTTAAATAAACTTCATTCTCAAACGCAAAGTCTCTAATGAATCTTCTGATTTATTTAAGAATAGAAAAAACGACATGCCTGAACTCTGATGCAGCCAAGATTGGCACCTCCTTCCAAACCCCTCCCTTTCCGTTCTTCAACCCCAATGTCTCATTGGCCACCATGCAGATCCATCTCTTCGTCCCATGCACTTTCTTTCACAGGAATTCCCCCCTCCCTCTGTTGCCCAAGTAATGCTATCTGCTGAAGAACCAGGAACTAGGTGAAAGTTCATCCCAGCATTAAGCAAGTCTTTCTGTGTCTTTTATGTCAGCGCTGAAAGAGATCACAATTTGGAACGCTGACAATATGTTTTAAAATAAAAACCCAATAAACCTTGAAAAAAAGAGTTGGACACAACTAAATAGTTCATATCATAATCATTATCAGTATCATCATCATTCATGAGATACATCCTGGACTTTCTACTTGGGCCAAACACTTTCTGATTCACTCTCTGTTGGACAATGTAGCATGGTTTGCTGAATTTTTTCCAAGAGGTTCATTATTCTTACTTGATGGCATGGGCATCATATGGAAAACCATATGGAACTGGAATATGAAGTGCACACAAAGACAGGCAAATAGTGAAGAGTTGTCTTTTGTTGCTTGGCCTGCCTGCCTCTTCTGGAAGCTACATTGGCTAGAATAAAGTTTAGTGCTTGCACTGCACATCACGAGAGACCACCTCTGAATGATGGAAACTGCTGTGGAAGGATTCAAAGTGAAAAGAAGTGCCTTAACATCCCATAATAAATGTTGTTGGTCACCCAAGTCAGTTCCAAACACAGATTTCTAGAAAGGAAATGTCAGGGTATGCAGATTTAATAGCTGTAAGCTGATGGAAGGTTGTGAGTGATGCAATGGAACTGAGGCAGCATGATTACTGCCACTTTAAGAAGCTGGGTAAGAAGCTGCCTATATAAGGGAAGCCATTAGAGGGCATTTCTTCTAATCTCTTCTCCTCATGTCTTCTCATATTCTCTCTCGTCGTGTATCTCATTGCTCTCCTTGTGTCAGTAGCTGTATGACAAGGTATTTAACCATGTATAAGTCTGTATATATTTAGCTGTTGATAAAACCACTATTAATTTATCTAAAGACTCTGTGTGCTGTGTACTGTGTTTTGTTCCTGGGTTTATCTCATAATACTAGTTACGTTGCCTAAACTCTGACAGGTTATGGGCCCAGTCCACAGTGAAGACCGGAGTGACTGGTGACTTGTGAGCCTAGAGGAAAGAGAATCCCAGTGTGAGCTTGCATCAGAGTAAGTGGTTTAAAACGTGGTTAGCAGGCAGCATGGCCTCCATCGGTGTAATGGGAGGAGGTTTCCTGGGGTCTCGGCTGAATGAGACTAATTACCTCTCCTGGAATGTGAAGATGGAGATGTACCTGTGGAGGGAGGAGTTGTGGACGATTGTTACTAATCCACCAGCAGTGGATGATGGGGATCAGAGGGAAAATGAAAAGGCATTAGGCAGCATAATGCTTGCCTTGGAAGATAATCAGATAATACACATGAGGGGTCTCCAGTCTGCGAAAGAGTGCTGGGAGGCATTGCGCAGTGTGTATGTGAGAGAGACTGTGGGCAGTAAAGTGTTGCTGACTAGAAGGCTGTATAAGGCACAGTTGAAGCCAGGAGAGTGTGTGTCCACACATTTGCAGAACATGAGACGGACATTCCTTAAGTTGAAAGAAAGGGGAATGACATATACAGAGGCACACAAAGTGTATGTAGTGCTTAGTTCCTTGGATAGTTCATGGGACATTCTTTTGAGCAGTCTTGAGTCCATGCAAGAACAGGACTTTATGATGGCGTACTTGACTGGACGGTTGTTGGAGGAGGAGCAGAAATGGCTGGAGAGGAGACCAGGAAAGGGAAGAGAGAGAGCATTCAGCACAAACCAGCATCTGCAATAGTCCAGGATGCTGGCAGAGCAGCTGAAAGAGTTAACTTTGCAAAGAGATGCTACATTGTACAACATGTTATATGGGGAAGGTAATGTGTATGTACCAGAAATAGATGCTACGTTGTACGTGTTATATGAACCTGCTTTAGAGCATAAAAGTATATCCATGTTAGACAGGCAGGGGTATGAAATAATATTTGCTGGGGGACTATATACAATTAAGAAGAATGGACAGGTATGTGCATAAGGTGTTTAAAAGGATGGTCTGTATGTTCTGGGAATGCAAGAACATAATTGTGTATGTGTACTTAAAAATGTTTCTACACATGACAACTGTATACATAGAAGATTAGGGCATGCACTTCCGGGTTGCTGTTTGTCACTGCCAGACGTTCCTTTGGGATCGTCAGCTTCCATCGCCTGTTAGAGCCGCCTTCACAACGGAATGGCGGCTCGAAAAAACTCCATTTCCATGAGGAAACGGAGATAGAGCCGGCAGGGGTGGGTAGAACTCTCTGCGGAGTCCCAAAAGTTTTTCCTTTACTTTTGGGACGGAGCGGATGAGATGCCCCGTATCCCCAGCCGCCGCTCCGGGCTTTGGGAGACCTCTGCTGATGCAGAGCCAGGTGTCAAAAGCAAGCCTGCAAATTTAACAGACTACTCAAAGAAAATGTGAGCTGGACCTGTAATACTGAACCGCAAGTATTTTACTGATTTTTTAAAAAAAATTACTTAAGAGAGAGGAGGAAAAGAAAGAGGAAAAAAAAAAGCCTTTTAAAATGGTGTCGGCTGGAGGAGAGGCTGAAAGCGAAAGTCCTTCCGTTTTCTATTACCACAATGTAGCGGAATAAATACCACTGGCTACATTTGTAGACAAAACTTCGCTCCTGTGTCTTTTTCTCTTTTTTTTCCGTTAGAGACCTGATATTGTTGTTGATTGGAAAGAAGTCCTTTTTTTTTTCTTGCTTTTTTTTTTAACAAAGCCTGCCTGGGCGGAAACATGGCACTGAGACTCATAAAGTCAGATAAACAAGAAGGGGGGGGATTCCCCCACCAACAACTTAAAGGAACAAGTCTTAATTCTTCAGTCTCAGAAACCTGATTTTAATATAATAGAATTTTTTATAGAGGAGATTGAAAGAAGGGAGGAGATTGTGAATCAGCAATTTGAAAAATTTAAGCAGGAAATTAAAGAATTGGTGAAATCTAAGTTTGATTCTTTGGAAAAAAAATTCTCAAAAGTGGTTAATGGTTTTACAGGATTTATGATACAGTTGGACACAAATACTAATGTACTAGAGTCTAAAATGGAAGAAATTCAAGATAAATTGGACAATAGAATTCAAAAAATTGAAAATGATTTGACAAACACTCAGGATAATAGCTTAGAAGAAAAACCTAAAATGGATGCTGATCAAAAGTATGGTAATGCAGAAAATCTGCAACAGAAGATTGAAAAAGAGATTTTAATGGTACAATATAATTTCACAGAATATGCGATAAGATTAAGAGGTTTGCAGGAAAATAATAGAGATGATTTAAGGAAAATATCTTCTGAATTTCTAGCTGGGATTCTAAAGGTTCAACCTGACAAAGTGTTTTGTAGGATCGATAGAGTTTATCGAATCAACTCCTGGATTGCCAAGCAAAGGCAATTGCCTAGAGATGTGGTGATTTATTTTACAGATAAAGAAATTAGGAATAATATCGTACAAAATTCCTTCAATTCTAATTTGCAATTGTATGGAAGAAAGATTTGGATTTACAAGGAACTCCCACCTAAGATATTGATGGAAAGGAAGAAATTTGGTTTTCTGGTGAATGAGTTAAAAAAGAGAAATATCTCATTCAGGTGGGACGCCCCAGTTGGTATTATATTTAGATACCAAGGAGAAAGATATCAGCTAAATACTGTTGAAAGAGTGGAAGAATTTTATCAAAATAGGTTGAAAATGAACTTAACATCTTCAGGTATAATACAGGATAAGCAGAAGGAGCCGGAAATAAAGGTAAAATATCAAATTACAGAGACTGTACCAGATGAATTGCCTTTGGATTTATTGGATACCCCAGCTGGACTATCTACAAATTTGAGAGAAGTGGCATCTAATCTTAATGTGATGACTTATCAAGGCAAGGATAAGCATGGAAACCAATTAGGGGATATACAAGGGATAAAAAAGAAACATGAGATATAAAAGCAAAACCAACAAGACCAATCTACAAAGCAGAATAAAAACCGACCAGATGATACATATTTTGTAGAAAGGAAACCAGGATGGAAACCAAACCCACAAAAAGAAAAGAAAAAAAGAAATAGGTGGCATAAAAATAGAAATTTCTAAATCAGGCAACAGTGAAGCCAGTGATTTTAAAATATGAATGATTATGTGTAAACACAGAAGAGGCGACGTATTGGTTAATATCATCCTGAGGATTGTGGCAGATCTCTGCATGGCCGTAATCTGGGGACGTGAAACGAGCCTTAAACTGATGGATTTGAATTATCCATTTTGGAATTTCTTTTTGTGTTGATAAACATATTATATTATCTTGAATCACAAGGCAAGAGAATTATGCTGGGGCATGCAGAAGATCAGGTTGTTACCCACTACGATGATGGGAATTAATAATCCTGATGAAACCCACAATTATTACTATATGGAATATAATTATAATGTCACTCGGGTGGTTGTTTTTACTTTTATACATATAAGAAGATATTTACTACTGACGGGGGCAGATATGATTGAAGATCCTGAATAAACTGTTGCACCAGCAAGCTATGTTACCCGATTATGGATGTTGGTTCTACCAATCCAGTGGAAAGACCTCAAAGAAGATACTATATGGATTATAAATTTAAAGTCATTGTCTTTTCTTTTTTTTTATTTAGATATAATGGAAAATATAGACATATATTTTTAAGTAGTGTGGGCAGTGAATCAAAGATGTTAAGAAATGTGTATGGCAATTTTGAATGATAGTGGGTGAATAAGCTAGTTAGTAGATTGATTAGTCTAAGAAAAGGGATTTTTAAGTGATATATTTAGGGGAGTGGAGGAAATGGATAGAGTGGAATAAATGTTAAACTAGATTTTATGGGGAAGGCCGCTTTGAAATGTTATAGTAATATATATAGAAGATTAAATGTTAAAGTAGGACTTATCGTATAGTTTTAAAGTGGGGAAGTTATTCTATAATGTCATAGTATAATGTCTTTTTTTTTTTCCTTTCTTTTCTCTTTTCTGATATGTATGGATAAAGGGGGATGTTATAATATTAATAATATTTTTAGTAAGTAAAGGTCAATATCTAGAGGAGGGAGTAAGTAATCTGTTATGAATTAGGTTTTTTTTTTTGTTATGAAGAAGTCACAGGGGGGGATGGGTGGGGAGGGGGGGTTAGGGAGGGGGAGGGAGAGGGGGAAAAAAAGGGGGGGGGGAATTTGTATTTGAAAACTTTTTCAATAAAAAAAAGAAGATTAGGGCATGCAAGTTTTAACGTGTTGCGGAAAATGCCAGATATAGCTGAGGGGCTAAAATTAAAGAAATGTAATGCATATTTGGATTGTTCTGTATGTAAAGAATCAAAAGCTAAAATGTATCCTGTAAGTAAGAAAAGTGCTAGAATTACAAATAGGGTATTACAATTAGATCATACTGATGTGATTGGTCCTATGACACCCTCTTTAGGAGATGCGAGATATGCATTAGTCATAGTTGACGATTACAGTAGATATGGATATTGTTATTTACTGAAAAATAAGTGAGGTATTGCAACAGTTCAGGAAATGGATAACATTTGTAGAACGACAGCATGGATGTAATGTATGTCAGATTCAAACAGACAGGGGGACAGAGTTTATGTGTGAGATATTTCAAAGGTGGTTAAGCAGTCTAGGCACAAGGAATAGAAAAACAAATCCATATTTGCCTTTGGGAAACAGTATGGTTGAGAGATGAAACGGTGTGCTACAGACAATGAAAGATGCTTTGCTTGCAGGCATGAGTAAGACATTCTGGGGAGAAGCTATATTAACAGCAAATTATATTGTTAATAGGTTATGGAGTGAGGCAATACAGGACACACCATATTTCCTGATGCATGGTAGGAAACTGTCTTTAGGTCATGTAAGAACATTCGGTAGTTATGTCTGGGTGCATATTCTGAAAGCTACTAGGAGAAAAGGTCAGAGAAAGGCCAGAAAGCTTCAATTAGTTGGATATGAGCCAGGAACGAAGGGGTACAGATTTACAGATGGTACTAAGCAAGTTGTAATCTCAAGGCCTGCTAGTTTTGAAGAGCAGTACTGGAACAAGATACATGCTAATAATGAGGTGTTCATGCCAATACAAGAATCCTTGGTCACGCTACCATGCATGCGAGTTTATCAAAGCCTGGAACTTCACAAGCAATTCCATCAACAAACACATCGACCTACAACCAGCCTATGAACTTCTGAGAATTCAAATCAACCACACAACCAACCAGTGACAGCTCTGACCTTCAACCCCACCCAACCAGCACGTCACCTCCCAATGACCTTCACTTGATGCGACCTCCCCATCTCAAGACCCATCACTAGACCCTCACCTGGTGTAATCCTCCCATCACAAGACCTACTGACCACACAAAGCCCTTATAAGCAGAAAAACCAACCCTGATATTCCCTAAATTCTGCTGAAGATGTTACCTAGCCTGGTAATGAAACATTCAGAAACCAACCCACAAACTCAACCTCCACCCTCATCCTAAACCCGAGCTACAGATATTTGCCACTATTGTAAGAAAAGCTGTGTCTGGACCTGACAGAAGTCAAGTGGATGCCTTTCTCATTTGATGCCTACATTCATTTGCATTCATGCTGCTAATTAAAAGCTATCTAAAATAACTGGAGCTGCAGTTGATGAAATATTGCTGGAATCAGCTTATTGCAAGCAGGCTGATTTATCATTGTTCTTTAGCAACTATGGCACCCTTGACAAATCCTAATTGCTAGCCATCTTCTTCGCCTCCAGAAATTGATTCCCTTTTTCAGAAAGTCTATTGCAAGCCCAACCAGATATAACATCTCAGCGATATATCTCTCATTAAACAAAGTTGCAACACTCAGCCAAACACAGCATTCAGGTAGTTTTCCATCATTCTATTCTATGGCAGATTAACTGTTAATTTAATTAGTGTTTAACTAAAATGTAGCTCTAGGAATTGCTGGAAAAATTAAAGGACTTCTACACTTGATAGAGTTTCCTGATAAAAACTGATGCAAGAAACTTGTATAACATGGTGCTTCCCCCCACTCACCTCTGCACAGTGGTGGGATTCAAATAATTTAACAACTGTTTTTTTTTTTTGCCCTAATGACTGGCTCGCTGGGCGTGGCCATGGTGGGCGTGGCCGGGGTGTGTGACAGGCAGCACTTTCCTCCTGGGAGCAAAAACAGGCCACGTGGGGGCTGCACTGCCCCCCACACTCCATTTTGGTCCTAGGAAACCTCGCTGAAGCCTCGTGGGAGTGAAAGCGGGCCGTGGGGTGCTCCATTTTGGGCCTAGTAGGCCTCCCTGCACTTACCTGGGAGCCAAAATGGGGCACATGGGGACTCCTGGAAGGGGTGGGGCAGGGAGGGATTGGGCCAGCCAGCAATTTAACTACCAGTTTGCCCAAACCGGCTGAATCCCACCACTGCCTCTGCACCTATGGATGTCCTTCTCCTAGAGACACATTAAAAATGGTGCTGATGCTTGTCTTTAGTAGTACTTGCTAGGACAGGCTTGCCTTTTTGAAGGAGGAGGAGGAAGAAGAAGAAGAGGAAGAGGAGAGGAGGAGGAGGAGGAGGAGAGGAGAAGAAGAGGAAGAGAAGAAGCTCCTCACTATAGTGTTAGAATATTCATGACTGGAAAGGTAACAAGGTCAGCCAATGAATAGGCATAGCAACTAAGTCAGCCAATTGGGAACTGAGACAGACTGGAGCCAGGGCATGTCTTAGTCTGCAACTTCTGATTCTGTGCTGAGAAATTGAAACTGAAAGCAGTCTGTGCATGCTGTCTGGTCTGAACTGAGCTGAAATGAAATGAAACTGTTCTCTGCTGTTGGTATATATTATTGTATATAAAGAAGTTAATGAATCCTGCTGAATCAGTTTATCTGTGTGTGCTTCTGGATTTGATTTTTGCAAGAAACTCTGAAAGGTTATGGGCTCAGAGCACACAGAAGATTGAATTGTAATTAAGCTGAAAGACTGCCTGTGTGAAAAACCAGACAGAAAAGGTTTTTGCAGAATGGCTGTTGTTAAATTGCATGAGGGCTCTCTGCCTCGTTTGGGACAGAAGAACTATATAATTTGGGCTGCAAAGATGGAATGTTTCCTGAAGACTAAGGAGCTGTGGGATATGGTTATTAATCCACCACAGGTGCCATTTACAGCTGCAGAGCAGAGGCAGCATGATAAAGCAATGGCTTATCTCATCTTGAGTTTAGAAGATGATCAGTTTATCAAGGTAGCTGATTTAAAGACTTTAAAGGAGGTCTGGCTGAAATTAAGAAATGTGCATGTGAGTGTGTCAGCATGCAATATTGTACAATTATCAAGAAAATTATACAGAGCCTGTTTGCAACCAGGAGAATCTGTGGAACAGCATTTTGTACAAATGCAAACTTTGTTTGTGGAATTAGAACAGCGTGGAATGCAGTTTCCTGAGTCCAAGAAGGTCCTGCTAGTGTGGATGAAATTTGGGACATTGTTTCTGCAGTGTTCTGCAGTAGCAGTAGTCTTGACAAATGGCCAGAAGGCTAAAGTCATTGGAAGAGGCAGTGTGCAAATTCCATATTTGGAAACAAGGTTTAATGATATATTATGTGTGCCTGAAATGGAGCATAATTTGCTGAGTGTCTCTAGTTTAGACAAGCAAGGATTTGAGACCACATTTGCAAATGGGAGGTGTCTCATAAAGAGAAATGGAAATGTATGTGCACAGGGCATAAAAGAGGATAATCTTTATGTGTTGCAGGGACAAAAGGTTCAATGTGCACAAACATTTGGAAATGTGCCACAACACGATTCATGTGTTCATCTCTTGCACAGGAAGCTTGGCCATGCCAGCTTCAAAGTTTTGCAAAGGATGGACCAGTTTGCAGAAGGATTAAATTTAAAGGGATATAAGGCATATTTGGACTGTGCAGTATGTAAATCATCAAAGTCCAAAGCATTCTCTGTAAGCAAGAGTAGCACAAAGCAGACAACAAGAGCTCTAGAGCTGGTACATGCAGATTTGGTTGGGCCAATGCAAGTCAGTTTGCGAGGAGCAAAGTATGCGCTGGTCATTGTAGAAGACTACAGCATGGTTGGGTTCTGCTATTTACAAAAGAGTAAAATAGAGGTGCTACAGAAATTTAAGCAATGGGTAAGCTTTGTAGAAAGAAGATATAAACAACAGATATGTCAGCTGCAAACTGACAGAGGTTCAGAATTCATGTCAACAAGTTTTCAACAATGGTTGGAACAGTTAGGAATAAAACACAGACAGACAAAACTGTACACAGTTGCTGAGAATGGTGTAATTGAGAGGTGGCATGGTGTCTTACAAACGATGAAGGGCTCACTGCTGGAGGATTCTGGCCTGAGCAGGTCATATTGGGGTGAAGCCATGTTGACTGCTAACTATTTAATCAATAGGCTGTGGAGTTCATCAATTAATGATACTCCATATGCAGTGCTATATGGGAGAAAGCCATTTCTGGCACATTTAAGAGTTTTTGGAAGTAATGTGTGGGTGCATATTCCAAAAGCAGTTAGAAAAAAGGGACAATCAATTTGTGGAATTAGAACAGTGTGGAATGCAGTTTCCTGAGTCCAAGAAAGTGTGCTTCTGGATTTGATTTTTGCAAGAAACTCTGACATATAGTAGCAACAGCAATAGTATTTAAACTTATATACCACTTCATAGTCTTTATAGCACCAGGAGGTTTACAGAATCAGTGTATTGCCCCCAACAATCTGGGTCCTCATTTTATGAACCTCAGAAGGATGAAAGGCTAAGTCAACCTTGAACCAGTCAGAATCGAACTCCTGGCAGTGGGCAGAGTCAGCCTGCAATTCTACATTCTAACCTCTGTGCCACCACAGTTCTTAGTAATGGTCCAGTCACTAATGAATATCACAAGTATGCCAGAATCCAGCCAGACATCTGTAAATTTCTACTTCCTTTACCAGTGTTGTAGGGCACCTGGCCACCTGTTCCACCTGAGGCAAGCAGCTAAGCATCCAGACACATGTTTGATTGAAAAGAGGTCCCCTTTTCCCTTCCCCAGCCCCCTTCTCCCCCCTTAGACAGGATCACCTAGCTCATTGTAGGTAGGTGTGGTTCTAGTCCAAACCCCAAACTGGAAAACACCCTCGGAGGAGGGTGGGACATTCTATACCTGTGATGGTGGGAAGGGGCAGAAGAAATCGAAGTACGGGTGGGGAGCATCACACCAGATGCATTCGGATAGTGACTTGCTCCCATACCTCCTGCTCACCCTGCTTTCCTGGGGATATGAGAGCGAGGGACCCTGGTTTCCGTCTGGTATATGTGAATGCCAGGTCCGTGATGGATAAGGCCCTCCTCATACGAGATCTTATTGATGAGGAGGGTGCGGACCTGGCCTGTATCACGGAGACCTGGTTGGGGCAAGAGGGGGGAATCCCTCTCTCTGATTTATGCCCCTCAGGCTTTCGTGTCCTGCACCAGCCGCGATACCAGGGAAGGGGCGGTGGGTGGCAGTGGTTGTTAGAGAAAGTCTGAGTCCTAAGGAGGTCACTGTCCCTCAGATAGGCGGGTGTGAGTCTCTTCTATTGAAGTGGGACCCTGGAGTTCAGTCGGGCTTGTTGGTCACATACCTATCTCCCAGCTATGTTGCCACAGCCCTGCCCGCACTGCTCGATGTCTTGACTGAAGTGGCACTCCAACTCCCCAGCCTTTTGGTTGTGGGAGATTTTAATCTGCCTTCGATCGGCGAGTCATCTGAGACAGTCCAGGAGTTCATGGCCTCCATGGAAGCCATGGACCTGACTCAGGTTATTCAGGGCCCAACTCATAGGGGAGGACACACACTCGACCTGGTTTTTCTCTCTGGGCAGTGGATAAATGGTCATGGTAAGGGGGAACTTTCCATCACTCCCCTGTCATGGATTGACCATTCCCTCCTTAGACTAGACTTTCAATCTGCCAACCCCTGCCACTGGGAGACGGGACCCATAAAATGGTTCCGCCCCAAGCACCTGATAGACCCAGAAAGGTTCTTGAAGAAGCTTGGGACATTCCCCACCTCTCAATCCTGCGATTCAGCTGAGGCTCTGGTGGCATCCTGGGAATGGGTGGCTACCAACGCCTTGGACAGAATTGCACCTTTGTGGCCTCTAACCCGACGCAGATCCTGGATTGCTCCTTGGTTTTCCATGGAGCTCTGGGAAATGAAATGTTGGAAAAGATGCCTAGAGGAGAGTTGGAGGTCCTCCCGATCTGAATCTGACCGAACACAGTTAAGAACCCATATTAAGTCTTATCTAGTGGTGATGGAAGCGGCGAAACGAGATTACTTCACCACCCTCATTGCATCTGCAGAAAACTGCCCAGCGGCCCTGTTTCATGGGACCCGCTCCGTCCTCAATCAAGGAGCAAGGGAAGACCCTTTACAGGGCAGAGCTGAGGATTTTGTACAGTTTCTGCATGATAAAATCGCTCAGATCCGGATCAGATTGGACTCTGGGCAGAATCCAATCGGGAGACTAGGGTGGGTCTTGAGAATAATATCTGGATTGAGTTTGACCCTGTTTCTGTCAAGGAAGTGGACAGGATTATGAGCAAACTTAGTTCCTCCACTTACTTATTGGACCCTTGTCCCTCCTGGTTGGTTTCGGCTGCCAGGGAGGTGACTAGAGACTGGATCCAGGCAATTGTCAATGCTTCATTGAGAGAGGGGAACTTCCCTGCCTCTCTTAAGGAGGCGGTGGTTTGACCTCTCCTCAAGGAGCCTTCCCTGGATCCAGACTCACTTAATAACTATCGTCCCATCTCCAACCTTCGCTTCATTCACAACAGCTCCCACAATTCCTAGAGGAAACGGAATACCTTGACCCATACCAATCTGTCACTGCGTTTTTTTATTTCCCAGCTGAGCTTCATTATTTTTGGACTAATAGACTTACTGTAGTTTGCCAAGTTCCTTATCAGTATTTTACTACGCATGTCCGCATTCTTTCACATTCCTTCACACTCTTTCCTTTGTTCTCTTGCCAGAAAGGTCCGGCTGAGAAATAGCCGGCAAAAGCTATTTCAAAATGTAGCAATTACTTTTCTTAGTTAGTGAGGTGTTTTATTTTCTTTATAACAAATAAATGAGTTTTATTAGAGAACTTTTCTTCGCGTTTCTTTTCAGAATATTGCAACAAGGAGGAAGCCTCGATCCATCCTCTAATTAAACCAGGGTGATTAGTCCCAGAGCCAAACATGGGATTAATCAATGCCCTGACATCTGGTAGCTCGGACGGTTGATTTATGGCTTTTTTCCTTGTCTTGTTATTTCTGATAAGAGTGCATAAGCAGTTAGTTTTTAGCTACTGAGGTACACTAATTATTTTGCTAAGATGCCGAAACAGAAGAAAAAGGAAAAAATGAAGCACAGAGCTTTATCCTCTTTGGAAGAAGAACAGGAGATAGTAACGCCCTCAAGATTCCAGCCTCTTGCTACAGCTACGCAATTGGAACAAGAAGGTGCCATGGGTGAAGAAGATCTGAAAATGCTTTCGGAAACACATCAAAGGACAGATATCAGAACAGCTGCTTTTGAAGATAATGAACTGCAACTGAGGTCGGTAGCCTTTTCTTCTCAATTTGCATGCTATGAATCTATTCTACCAGAGCCCACAGATTACGATGTGCTTGGTGCTAGGCCAAGAAAGTTTCCACAAATGGCAAAGCTTTTTCACCCCCATGAAGAGAGAGAAGTAATTCATTATTCTCCTCAAAGCCTTGAGCTCACCCAGCGTGAGATGGCCATTAAATCCTACCGTGAACATGTAAAATATTATGAAAATGAACTTTTTCGATTTAAGAGAGATTTGTTTATGCTTGAGCAAGATAAGGAAGAATCCCGTGACTTAAATTTTTCAAAAAGCGCCATCTTGTCTTCTTCCTGAGAGCCAAAGACACTCCCCCTGGTGGATTCTGTGTCAGGCCAATTAAGGCAGAGAGCACTGCATACGTCACATGAAAGTCTCCCTGATCAAGTTACATGTAAATCTGCCACGCAGTCATTTCTTGTAACTGGGCTGCCCGAAGCTAAAGGTGCAGCACCATCTGCTGGCGAAAGTAATTTACTACAGGAAGCTGAAAGAGAAAGGAGCTTAGATGAACATTTTAAATTACTACAGCAGACCCTGGCAAACCTGTCTCTAACTCACTCAGAGATTCAAGCTGAAATGCCACAAGTGTCTCCACGGGCTCAAACTCCAACACCCCCTGTGGTGATGGTGTCTTTTTAGATGGAACACAGCCAAACTTGATGCAGCAAAGGCAAATGACCGCATCTCCAGCAGGTCATGCCAATATTGCAGATCAAGCACAAATGGCAACTGGAATACAGCAGATTCCAGTGCATCATCGACAGCAGCTACAAATGCCTGCATATGTGCCCCAGTCACAAGGGCAAATAGGGCCAGCTCCTGGTCCACCTCCAATGGCACAACCAAGACCATTTTTAGGTCCACAACAGGCACAGCAAATACCACAGGCATTTCTGCTAGCACAGCCAGCATATCAAATGCAGGCTCCTTACCAGGCATTTTCTGTCTCTCCACTAACTGGTGAGTCAAAACTAAAAATGTCAGGACACAATTATAAAGCCTGGGTCAGTGAGATTACACTCTTGCTTCTTAGAGAAGGCACTCACTGCATGGTTTTTAACCCTCCTGCCCAACCATGGGATTTTGCAATACGAGATCTAGAGATAAGGGCTCGAACAACATTATTGATGTCCATGGACACTGAACTGCAGGTCACTTTTCCACCAAACACAACAGCCCGACAAATTTGGGCTGAATTGGAAAATTGCTACAGGCCTATCTCAATTGAATCTTCGTGTTTACTCATGTCTGAACTCCATGGTTCGAGATTGAAACCCGGTGAAAAAATTGGAGGGCATTTGACCAAACTGAAAGGACTGAGAACAGAATTGAGAGAAAGAGGCCATAACATTGAAGATATTCAAATGATCAGCATCATTATTAACTCTTTGAATTATGAATGGAAAGATGCTGTTACAAAAATTAACCAAGTCCCAATTGCTCAACGCACAGTGGACAATGTCTGTAGACCTTTAATTGAAGAAGAGGCATTCATGTTGGCCACACCACACTTGAGAGGACCACCCGCATCAAAAGCTCCAGCTAGGAGCCCCTTCCAAGGAATGACCTATGCTCCAAGGATGCCAAGATGCTACACCTGCAACCGTGTGGGACATGCCACCCGGGATTGTCACCAACGAGTTCCAGCTCCCGTCACATACCAACCCAGAGGAACAGATTCCAGAGGCAGAGGCAGAGGCGGAAGACAAGGTCATCGTGGTCCCCAGCGTGATCCACAAACTCCACTCGCCACACTGGCTTTAACCAATGATCCACAACCTCAACCAGAGTATGACAGACGACTCCTGTGGACTTTGGACAGTGGTGCAGCATTGCATGTTACCTACAGAAAGGAACTTTTCACAGAGATGCACGAGCCTGAACCAGAACTATGTGAACTTTATTCTTTTTCCAATCATCCTTGTCAGGTCAAAGGAAAAGGAACTGTTTATGTTGAAGAGCTCGATGCATTCATTTCTGATGTTTATTACATACCAACAGCAACCAGTAACTTGCTTAGTCAGAGTCACTTGTCTAGAGCATTAAAATTCCAGGTTCACCACCTTGAAAATGCAAGTTACATAGTTAAAGATGGAGATATTGTTGCTGGAACCATATTAATTGGTGGTGCTTATTACTTAAAGCCAAAGCCTAAAACACAAACACAGGCAAGTATAAAAACTCCAAAAAGGGAGAGCACAGGCCCAGAGAGAGATGCTCCAGAGAGAGATCCTGTTGCTATTCCAAAGGGTCCTAAAGCCAACAAAAAGAGAGTTGGTAAACAGGTTGCTCAGAGCAAGCCTGAGGTTCCACATAAAAATGTTAATGTTGAGAATTCACTAACAGGTAAACCTTTGCATTCCAGGTGTATCCATAAATGGCATAGAAGATTGGGGCATGCCAGTTTCCGTGTTCTTAGGAAGATGCCGGAGTTCGCAAAAGATTTGGATCTAAAGGGGTGTAAGGTGTTTTTGGATTGTGCTGTCTGCAAAAAGGCCAAATCCAAAGCAGCCATTCCCAAACGCGCTACACGCCTGTCAACACGCATTTTTGATTTGGTTCACATTGACATAGTTGGTCCTTTCCTGCCATCATTTGGTGGTAGAAAATATTTTCTAACAATTATTGATAATTACTCTAGATATGGATATGTATATCCTATGAAAGAAAAATCAGAGACCTTTCAGATCTTTAAAGACTTTGCAACCCTTGTTTCTACCCAACACCAAGTTTGCATCGCCAGAATCCAGAGTGATCGTGGTGCCGAGTTCATGTCTCAGCGTTTCCAGGACTGGATGCGTAAGAATGGAATTATTCATCAGACTTCGGCCCCTTATACACTGGCTCACAATGGAGTCGTAGAACGAAGACAAGGGGTACTGCAAACCATGATACGTTGTCTCCTAGAAGACTCCAACCTTGGTAAGATATACTGGGGTGAAGCTATCAAGTACGCAAATTACATTGTCAACCGTACTTGGAGCAGTGTAACAAATCAGACTCCTTTCTTCATGTTGTATGGCTACAAGCCCGATCTTAAAAACATTCATATTTTTGGTTCATACGCTATGGTGAATATTCCCTTAGCTCAAAGAAGAAAAGGAAGTCCAGCAGCAAAGAGACTGAGATTTATGGGTATTGATGATAACTCAAAGTGGAGCAAATTTATTGACTCTAAACATGTAATTGTGATTTCCCAATCTGCTAATTTTGAGGAAGACATTGACTGGTCCAGGATTCATTCCAATGATCCTGGAGTTTATTTTCGCAGAGATGATACTGCTGATGCCACGCAGATTGATGATCAAGATTCCACTGGTTCTTCTCAACCCGATGTTCCGTCTTCGCAAGGTGCTAGTTCTCACCTATAAGGCCCTACATGACTTAGGTCCGCGATATTTGCAGGACCTTCTCCTGCCTGCCTCTCACCATCCTGTTCGCTCACATAGGGCCATTCTCCTCAGGGTTCCAACGGCGAGCCAATGTCATCTTGCTGTGCCCAGGGGTAGGGAGTTCTCTGTGGGTGCTCCCACCCTCTGGAATGAATTACCTACCGAGCTCTGGAACGTGCCGACACCTTCTACAGGGATGCGGTTTCGTAGCCGCAGTCGCTGAGGCTGTAGTTGTCGCTTCTGCAGGCTGGGGATTGCTGCCTTCAGGCTAGCCCAGGACATGATGGATAGAGATGAGTCAGTGTCGATTTCCATCTTGGATGGACTTCCTTCGATCTCTTTTATTTATTTATTTTTTAAAAAAACAAACTTTATTACACATAAAAAGATAAAATATCAAATCAAGTACATACAAAATACATTTCTATTCACCCCATAAAAGAGAAAAACAATACAAAACGAAACTAAATATATATATCTATATATAGAAAGTGACTTATTACATCATTTATCTTATTGATGGTGCTTGTTGTTAATTTTATTTTCTTGTTTTCTTGTGGAATTTTACATTTACTCTCCTTTCTTTTGACTTGTCCAATCGTACCATCTATTCCATACAGTATAATATTTTGAGTATACCTTGTCTTTTAACTCAAATGTTAATTTAGCCATTTCTGCACAATTGTAAATTTTTTGGATTACTAGATGATCTGCTGGCAATTGATCCATTTTCCAATGCTGTGCTAATGCCAGTCTGGCTGCCGTAATTATGTGTAATATTAAATATTTTGTTTCTTTGCTATGGTTTCCTTTGATCATGCCTAATAGAAAAATTTCTGGTTTCAGCTCTATTTCCTCTGTTGTTATTTCTGTTAGCCAAGTTTTTATTTTTTCTCAGTATTTCTTAATTTTTGGGTAAAGCCACCAGACATGAAAGAATGTGCCCTGTGCTTGTTTACATTTTCAGCAAGTTGGATTTAAGTTCTGATACATCTTCTCTAACTTCGAAGGGGCCAGATACCATCTATACCACATTTTATACTGATTCCCTCTATAAACTACTGATTTTGTCATGATATAATTGGTTTCCCATGCATTTTCCCAGTCTTCTAATTGTATGTTATGTCCAATGTTTCTTGTCCATGCTATCATTTGTCCTTTTACTAATTCCTCTTCTAGGTTGAATTCTAATAAGTATTAATAAATTTTTGATTTCAATTTTTCTTCTTGGCTTCTAACAGTTTATCTAATTGGTTCGGTTTTAGTTCAATTCCTCCTTCCTCTTAATCCTTTTTATATCTTTTTTTTATCAGTAAATAGGGCCACCAGTCTATCAATATTCCTTGTTCTCTAAGTTCTTCTTGTGTTTTTAATACTCCCTGGGAATCCAATATCATTTTTTGTAGTGCCAATGTGTTGTGGTGTATTTGCGCCTCCATTGTGGATAACCATCCGGGAACTTTTATATAATGTTTGTTTTTAATTTCTCGCCATGTACAGATTAGTGAATCTCTTAGTATATGATTACTGAAGTTTTTATATGTTTTGTTCCCTGTGTTCCATAAGAAGGCGTGCCACCCCATCATCAAATCATGTCCTTCTAATTTTTATAGTCTTTGGTTTTCCAAATTCACCCATTCTCTAATCCATGTTAGACTTGTTGCTTTGTAATATGTTTCCCATGCTGGTAAACTGAATCCACCTCTAGTTCTATCGTCCTGCAATATACTTAATTTGATTCTTGGTTTTTTCCCTTCCCACACAAATTTTGTGGTTATTCTACTAAAATTATTAAAGAATTTTTTATCTAATTGTTAATTAGAATTGTATAATTGGAATTGTTTGAAATAAATAAAGGAGTCTCGGCAGTATGTTCATTTTTATCGCTGCAATCCTCCCTAATAGAGATAATTTCAATTTCCCCCATTTTTCTAAATCTTCATTTATTTTTTGGACCAATATTCCATAATTGTTCTCCTTTATAGTTGTACTTCTGGCTGTCAAATTTATACCTAAATATTTCACCTTTTTTACCACCTGTAATCCTAATTGATTAACTAATTCTTCTATTTGTTTTGCTGTTACTTACTTACTTACTTACTTTATTTGATTTATATACCGCCCTACTCCCGAAGGACTCAGGGCGGTGAATAGCCAAACAGTAAAAATACATAGATACAAAATTTAAAAACAAAGTAAAATCGAATTAAAAATTTGGCCCAGACAGATTAAAACACCCCAATCATTTAAAAACTGATTAAAATTTGCATAATTAAAAAGAGTGAAAAGATTAGGCCAGGCCTGCCTGGTGGAATAAAAAGGTCTTAAGAGTGCGGCGGAAGGTGCACAGATCCGGGATTCTCCGTATCTCCGGGGGGAGCTCGTTCCAGATAGTAGGTGCCCCCACAGAGAAGGCTCTCCCCCTAGGGGCCGCCAGTCGACATTGTTTGGCCCGCGGCACCCAGAGGAGCCCCTCTCTATGAGAGCGTACCGGCCAGTGGGAGGCTATTGGTGGTAGTAGGCGGTCCCATAGATAACCAGGTCCTAAGCCATGGAGCGCTCTAAAGGTGGTGACCAAAACCTTGAAGCACACCAGTGCAGCTCTCGCAGGAGACGTGTTACATGGGAACGCCATGTCGCTCCTATTACCACCCACGCGGCCACACTCTGCGCCAGTTGGAGCCTCCGGGTGCTCCTCAAGGGGAGCCCCATGTAGAGAGTGTTACAATAGTCCAGGTGGGAGGTGACGAGGGCATGAGTGACCATGCGTAGGGGGTCCCAATTCAGAAAGGGACGCAACTGGCGAATCAGGCGAACCTGATGAAAAATCCTCCCGGTCACGGCCGTCAAATGCTCTTCTAAAGACAGCCATGAATCCAGGAGGACACCCAAGTTGCGAACCCTCTCCGTGGGGGCCAATGATTCGCCCCCAGTAGTCATTGATGGAGCCAACTGACTATATCGGGATGTCGGAAACCACAGCCCAGGCTCTTGGATGGGTTGAGCCTGAGCCTATTCCTCCCCATCCAGATCCACACGGCCTCCAGGCACCGGGACATCACTTCAAGGGCATCGTTGGGGTGGTCCGGGGTGGAGATGTACAGCTGGGTGTCATCAGCGTACTGGTGGTACTTCACCCCAAAACCACAGATGATCTCGCCCAGCGGCTTCACAAAAATGTTAAACAGGAGGGGCAAGAGGACCGACCCTTGCGGCACCCCACATATGAGGGGCCTCGGGGTCGACCTCTGCCCCCCTGTCAACACAGACTGTGATCGGTCAGAGAGAAAGGAGGAGAATTGGTTTTGTATTGGGGTAGATTTTTGCTAACCAGGTGGCTAGAGGCCACCTGTATAACATTTTGTATTGATTTTCTTTGTATGCTACTGCTCTCGTCAATTTATAGTTCTTATTCCAAATTATTTCCCAATCATTCAAATTTATACTATGTCCAATGTTCTTTGCCCACACAATCATCTGATCTTTAACTATCTCCTCTGCCCTATCATATTCTAATAAATAATTGTATAATTTAGCCAATATTTTTTTCTCCGATCCTATCAATACCTTATCGAATCCATTTGGTCCCATCTCTATACCAAATTCTTTCTTGTCTTTTTGGTATTGAGACTTGATTTGTAGGTATGGCCACCAGTCGATATTAATACCTTGTTCTCTCAGTGTATCATTAGATTTAAGGTTTCTGCCGCTATCTAGGATATCCTTATATCTAAACATTTTTTCAGTTCCTAACATGTTGGGATATATCATGGCTTCCATTATAGAAAGCCACTTCGGGAGTCTCGTGTATTGCTTTTGCCTGATCTCCGTCCAAGTCTGTATTAATGTGTCCCTTATTTTACGTCTATGAAAATATGTTTTCTTTTTCCTATCTTTATCCCATAAACACGCGTGCCACCCTCTCTGCAGGTCATGCCCTTCCAACGTTAAAATCCTTTTGTTTTCTAGGGTGACCCATTCCCTTATCCACACTAAATTAGCTGCCTTATAATATATTTCCCAAGCTGGGAATCCGAAACCCACCCCCCCTTACTCCTTTTATCCTGTAATATTCTCAATGAAATTCTGGGTTTCCCCTCCCCCCCCCAGATAAATTTCCTAATAGATTTATTCAATTCCAAGAAAAAATTTTTATCCAAGTTAACTGGTGTAGTTTGAAACAAATATAACATCTTGGGCAGAATACTCATTTTTATTGAAGCTATCCTACCCAAGACTGACAATTGCAGTTTCCCCCATCTCTCTAAATCTTGCTTTATTTTTTTAATTAAGGGTCAATCACTATTCTTATATTATTTCTTATTTGCCTTCCAGGGAGGAATCCATTTTGATCCATATGTATCAAGGTATTTAATATTTTCTTTATTCTTTCTGCCATTACACTCATAAAAAATTTGTAATCTGAATTTAAAAGGGAAATTGGCCTATAATTTTGTATTTGTTTTGGATTGGTACCTTCTTTTGGTAGTAACGTGATATGTGTTTCCCTCCATGAATCTGGAATTTTGGAGCCCATCAGCGCCTCACTGCAAATTTCTAATAATTTGGGTAACAGTATTTCCTCCAGACATTTAGACAATTCTCCTGGGAAACCATCCGGACCTGGTGACTTATTATTTTTAAGTTTTGAAATTGCTCTATTGTAACCTCTCTGTTCAACATTTCCCTCTCTTCCTCTCCTATCAATGGGAGTTCTTCGTTTGCCAGGTATTGTTCGATTTTCTCTCTTGGTACTTCTTCCTCTTTATATAGTGCTGCGTAGTATTCCCGGGCAATCACAAGCTTATCCTCTTCTTTATTTAATACGTTTCCCTTCGTGTCCTCCAGTTGATAAATGGTCCCTTTTTCATTCTCCTTCTTTAGTTTATAAGACAGCCATCTGCTCGGTTTGTTAGCATTTTCAAAATAGTATTGTTTTGATCATTTTATTTTGAATGCCAATTCTTCCTGATCTAAAATATTCAATTTATGGGGGACTTCCGGTTGGCACTGCAGGCTTCGTGGACAGTCTCCTTAGACCGCCAGCCCTGTGTCTTCGTAAAAGCCGCTTTGACAGTGCAAATCGGCTGTCTGGCCTCCCCTTCAGGAAAAGAAGGAGAGGAGAGCTGGTGGGCGGGAGTAGAGCTCCCCGAAAGTCCTCTGGAATAATTCCAGAGGCTTGGAGGGTGAGAGCTCCCCAGTCAGCCCACCAAGAAGCTCCAAAACCAGGATGACTCTGTGTAAACAAAGCTAGAAGCCGCGATCCGATCCTGCTGTCAAAAAGTGAGTCTGATTGATTACAAGTGCAGGCAGAGCAGAAACAGGAGAACAAGCCTTAAAAGTAACAGCACTTACCTCCGGAGTTACTTTGTTTCAAATTGAATTTCTTTGAGCTGGAGGCTGAAGATGGCATCTTTATTATGGTTTTGAAAGTGAAAGTCAGAAACGAAAGTGATTATTGAGAACTTTGCACTGGGGGAGTGGATTAAAGCTGCTGGGAAGTGAGAGCTTGTGGAGAAAAGACTATTTTGCCTGATAAATCAGAGACTATAAATTACAAGCACTTTAAAGTTGTTCAAGGGACTTTGTGGCTTTGGGAAAAAAAAGATCTTTTTAAAAAGGAAAAAAAAGATGGCTTCTAAACAAATTAAGCCAGGAGTTGTTAAAGGAGAGGGAGGTTCCCCAGTTGTGTCAGTGGTGACACAGAAAGCACAACTTCCGGCTGATTCACAGAGCCAGGAGGCTGCTCTCAATGATTTCAAAGAGTTTATGAAAGAAGCCATGAATAATCAAGCAACAGCAATGAAAGAAGCTATGAATAATCAAGCCACAGCAATTAATAATTTAACAGTACTTGTGGAAGGGAAATTAAAGAAAGTTGAGGAGGATATAAAATCAATTAAGGAAGTGGTTGCAGAAAAACACGATGAAATAAGAGATGATATTGTTTTTGCAGTATCAGGATTGTCAAAACTTGTTATTCAGTTGGAAGAGAAAGTGGAAGAAATTAATGAAGCCAATTTAAATTTGGAAAGCAAAATGGGAGATATCATGACCAAAACAGAGAAAGCTGATGATGAATTGGTAATGTTACAATACAGGTCCATGGAATTTGCCTTGAGATTGAGAGGCCTGAAAGAAAACAGCAAAGAAAATTTAAAGGATATTTGTGCTGATGCTATTGCAGAGTTAATTAAAGAAAGACCAGAAGAGGTGGCAAGCCGAATTGACAAAATCTACAGGGTTAACTCCTGGTTGGCAAGACAATGACAGCTGCCAAGAGATGTAGTGATTTATTTTACAACCAGGAGGATCAGAAATGATATTTTACAAGCTTACTACAAGAATAAGGTTCAGATGGCTGGGCAAGAAGTGGTGGTTTTGAAAGAGATCCCTCCAAAGATGTTGAGAAGTAGAAAGGACTTTGGCTTTTTGGTAAATGAGCTGGGAAATCAACAAGTGGCATACAGATGGGACGTTCCAACTGGTCTAATAGTGACCTAAAATGGAGAAAGATACCGGTTAAACACAGTCTGGAAGGCAAAAGATTTCTATGTTAATGTTTTAAAGGCTGGATACCCACCCCCACCAGGGAGGAGCAGAAAGAAAATGGAGATGATACAACAAGAAAAAGATGGAAAGCAGATACAAACTTATGCCAAAGTTGCAGCTGGAGGAATCATCACGGAAGAAGATCTGGATCTTGGGGGTTTACCTCCAACTCTGGAACCACTCAAGAAGGGAGAACTGAAAGCACAACGACTGACCCGATCAACTTATAAACTTCAAGAACAACAGTCAAAAATGCAACAATCTCAAGATCTATCTCAAGAAGTTCAGAAAACAGAAGCAGTGGGGGGGGAGGCTAGGCCGAAGAGCAAGGTGGAGGAGGATCTTCAGCTGATGCTTATGCGGCTTCAAAAAGCTAAAAATGGCAACTAAATTTCTATCTTGGAATGTTAATGGCTTAAATTCACCACAAAAAAGAAAGAAAGTATTTCATTACTTGAAACAATTTAACAATGATGTTATTTGTCTGCAAGAAACACATATTAGGTTATTAGACCAAAAATATTTGATAAATTCAAGATTAGGTACACACTTTGTGGCATCAGCGCCAGAGAAGAAAAATGGGTTAGTTGTATATGTAAAGAAAGGATTATCAGTTAATTTAATTGAGGCAGATGATCAAGGAAGATATATCGCAATTGAATTATTAACACAGACTGGAAAAATGCTTTTAATTGGAATATATGCCCCTAATTAGCAACAAGACAAATTTTATAAATTTTTACACACTAAAATAACACAATGGGATTATAAATCTTTTATATTAATGGGTGACTGGAATGGAGTAATAGACACACAGAGAGATAAAAAAAGTTTATCCAAGATTCCAACACGTGCAAAATTACCTAAATCTTTTTTTGATATGATGGAAGATATGGAACTGAGAGATATTTGGAGAGAATGTAATATGGAGGAAAGAGATTTCACGTTCTTTTCTGATAGACATCAATCCTTCTCCAGGACTGATTTTATACTAACCACAAATGATTTTATTTCTAGGGTGAAGAAGACAAAGATATGTCCAAGAATTTTAACTGATCATAGTCCGGTTTGGGTGGAATTTGAACAGGAGAGGGGAGAAAGGAGGTCTTGGAGGTTAAATGAAAATTTATTTAGATACGAAGAAAATGTGAAAGAACTTAAAAAACAAATGAAATAATTTTTTGCTATTAATATGAACAACGGTATCTCTATGGAAATGGTTTGGGATGCTAGTAAGGCTTATATGAGGGGTACGTTAATACATATGAATAATAAACATAGACTAAAACAACAAAAGAAGTGGAAAGAGATAGAGGAAGAAATAAAAAAGAAAGAACAATTACTTATACTTAATCCAGAAGATAAGAAGGTAAAAGAAACAATAAATATATTACGAGGGCAATTTAATATGTTAATGGCTGATCAGGTGGCAACTAGCTTACAATATGCTAAACATAATACATTTTGTAATGCCAATAAACCAGGTAGGTGGTTGGCCTACATGCTGAGGAAAAAACAGAAATCACGAGTCATTGGTAAGATAGAATATAGAGGTAAGGAAGTTTACCAATAGAATATGATTAAAAAGGCTTTTTTAGAATTTTATACAAAATTATATGCTAGTGACTCAATACAAGGTATAGAAATAGATAGATACTTAAAGAAAGGGAATATTCCAGAATTAACGTTGGAACAGAGGGAAGGATTGAATCAACCAATAACTTCTGAGGAGATCATTGCTGCAATTAAGCAGTTAAAAATAGGGAAAGCTCCGGGAACAGAAGGATTAACAGCTGTTTATTATAAGAATTTACAGCTTGAAATGGTAGAACCACTTAGAGCTTTATTTTGTAAAATTCAATTAGGGGGAGGAGTTCCACCCTCTTGGAGAACAGCTTTTGTTTCATTTATTCCCAAGGAAGATCAAAATTGTATCAAACCTGAAAAATTTAGGCCAATTTCACTTTTGAACACTGATTATAAAATTTTTGCTAAGATATTAGCGAACAGATTAATGCCAGTTATGCAACAAACAATTCACAATGATCAATCGGGTTTTATAAAAGGGAGGCAAATGAAATATAATGTTAGACAAATTATTAACTTATTGGAATATTTGGAAAAAAATAACCAGGTCCCTGCAGCATTCATATTTTTGGATGCAGAGAAAGCATTTGATCGATTCAATTGGCAATTTTTGTTTAAGATAATAGAAAAAATGCATTTTGGGGAGTATTTTATACATTCAATTAGAGCAATATATCAGGAACAAACAGCACAAATAATAGTTAATGGAGGCCTAACAGAAGTCTTTAAAATTGAGAAAGGTACAAGGCAGGGTTGTCCCTTGTCGCCATTGTTGTTTATCTTAACTTTAGAAGTTTTGTTGAATAAGTTACGTGAATCTGATAAAATAAAAGGAATTGTAATTAGACAGCAGGATTATAGATTAAGAGCGTTTGCAGATGACCTGGTTGTTACTTTATCTCAACCTATAGAAGTGGTTCCATATATGTTGGACATAATAGGTCAATACGGTAAGGTATCTGGATTTAAAGTAAATCAACATAAGACAAAGATGATAATTAAAAATATGTCCATATCTCAAAGAGAAGATTTAGGGAGAATAACGGGGTTTGAAATAGTTAAAAAGGTTAAGTACTTAGGAGTATATATTGCAGCCTCAAACACGAAACTGTTTAAAAACAATTATGAAGTTCTTTGGCAAAAAGTACAGAAAGAAATGGAAAATTACAAATTTTGATGGTACCGGGGCATAGTGAGCCCTCAGCGTGGTCTGCAAGACCTGCCACGGTACCGACTGAACCGGGGTCAGCTCAGATAGTGACTCAGCCATGTCGAAGACCTAGGGCTCAGGAATAAGGCCCACTTTCTATTATCGGAGAGTCCTTGCAGGTCGTTGGCCTCAAGGAAACACTTGAATCGAGTCATGTATGACCCCACTTCTCCTTTGATGGGTTGAAAGGAGTTGGCGGTGCAAATGCAGACATCATGGTTGTCGCGCTTGGCACTTTAGGCTTGTTCGCCTGGCTGGATTTGTTGCTGTCAGCTCTTTTTGTTTGCTACCTGTCTACCTCAATCCCACCTTTGTCGCCAGTGTTAAATTGGGTGATAGAGGCAACAGGAGCCAGGTCATGAACAACAACAGCTCTTTATTTCACAGTGTGAATCCAGCAAAAGATGCAACAAGACAGCTCCCTTTATTTAGTTTTCTGCCTAGGGAGTTAGCCAATCACCAACGTGCATTTTCCCTCCAAAAGTTCCCTCCAAAACTAGATACATTACACAATATATGTGGGTACATGCAAAATTTTGTTTTTATTTGTTTTGTCATGTTTATTTATTGTATATTGGAGGTGGTGACCCTTTGAGAGCTGTATGCAATGAAATTTCCTTTTAATATATGCCGATTAGTGGACATTCAAAGTGACAATAAAGTTATTCTTTCTATCTATCTATCTATCTATCTATCTATCTATCTATCTATCTATCTCCCATGTTTCCCTTTCTTTTGACCCCCGAAATAAGCATTTGACCTTAATATCGGAGAGGTCTTATTATTTTTGAGGTGCAGGAGGCGGCGAGCATGGTCACCTCATGGCTGCTGCTGTGGTTTGCTGCTGTGGCAGCGCAACACAGCCACTCGTCAGCTGTTCACCCCTGAGGCTGTGCACGCACTTCCAGTCATGCTTCTCAGGATTCTGCACCATGCCATTGGCCCAGCCACACCTCGGCACCCAGATGTCCCATCACTGCTATCGCCTCCCTGTTCTTTATGCTGGCCACACACCTCATTGCCTGTCAGTGCCACTCACAGCCAGACCCAGCCAGGAGAATGGCCTGCTGATGAGCGGCTGGCCGGTGCTGTCCTGACATGTCCCACCACTGCCACCGCCTCGCTCAGCATTGGACTCACCAGCTCCAATGGTTGCAGCTCTGTGCCCCCCACCCCAACACAGTTATGGTGAGCCCCGATCAGGATTCGACAAGAGGCCCTGAGCTGCGTGGTTGCCCAATGCCAGGGCAGGGCTGGGGCTGGCAAGAATGTTCAAGAAATACCTCCAGGCACCCAGAGAGATAGAACCAGAGGCAACTCCCGATCAGCTCAGTTTATCCATGGGTCATGATTAAGGGGTCCAGCTGCCATTACCTGACTGGGGAAGGGAAGGGCTTCACTAGGTCTTATTTTCAGGGGGGATCTTATTTTAGCGCTTGTGTTCAAAAGCCCAATTGGGCTTATTATCCAGGGAGATTTTATTTTCAGAGAAACACAGTGTCTGTCTGTCTATCTGTCTGTCTGTCTGTCTGTCTATTATCTATCTATCTATCTATCTATCTATCTATCTATCTATCTATCTATCTATCTATCAGTGGTGAAATCTAAAATTTGTTACTACCGGTTCTGTGGGCGTGGCTTGGGGGGTAATGTGACTGGGTGGGCCTGGCAACTCAGCTTGGATCATCAGAGGCATTTAAAAGGAAAAAAGCCTCTGCTGATCAGGCAACTCAGCTTGGATCGTCAGAGGCTTTTAAAAGCATTTTTTCTACAATCTCTGAAGAGGTTGTAGAAAAAATGCTTTTAAAAGCCTTTGACAATCCCAGCTGAGCCGCACGATCATCAGAGGCTTTTTTTTTTAACCTTTAAAAGCATTTTTTCAGCGGAAGAGGTTGTAGAAAAAATGCTTTTAAAAATTAAAAAAAAGCCTCTGATGATTGTGTGGCTCAGCTGGGCATGGGGGGGGGGCAGGGATTTTTGCTACCGATTCTCCGAACCACCCGCCTCCATCGCTACCAGATCGGGCAATCCGGTCCGAACCGGGAGCTTTTCACCCCTGCTATCTATCTATCTATCTATCTATCTATCTATCTATCTATCTATCTATCCTACAGCCACAATTCAGCCTAAAATTTCTGTTGCTAATGGCTTCCCCATGGACTTTGCTTGTCAGAAACTCACAAAAGGGGATCACATGACCCCGGCAGGTTACTGCAGCTGTCATAAATATGAACACAGAAAAATGGTCATAAGTCGCTTTTTCCAGTGCCATTGTATCTTTGAATGGTCACTAAATAAACAGTTGTAAATTGAGGACTACTTGTACTGACAGACATAGGATAGCTCTCAGTACTGGTTGTACTGGGGTCCTCAAACTGTGGATTTTAGAAAGCTAAACAGTTACTGGCATTGATTGTACGTGTGTGTGTGTGTGTGTGTTAACCATGACACTCAGGACCTTGGACAGTTCCAAATATTGGCTATATTGCATTGGGAGTTCTCCACTCTTAGTCATGGTGCAAATTACCTCTTTTACTAAGTGATTTTTTTTTTGTTATCCCCATAAAACTATTATTAGTTTTATTTCTGCCTCATGCTAAGTCATCATGATATTGTAAGCTCTAAGACGTACCTGAATAGTCACAAGCAAGATTGAAATGGTGCATCAGGGGCGAGAGGTACTTCACTGAGGTTTTCAGAATAAACTGTTGTGAATTATAACTCACAGGCTAATAAGTACTGATTTCAAGGACATTGGTGGGAATAGGGTGCATTCTAATCATTGCACACCCAACTAACAAGGCCTCAAAGAAATTAGAATCATTGAGGAGTTGCAATAAATTCTCCCCTGCCTTTTCCAAAACCAATATCTTGGAAATTCACCAATTCAGCACTGTCTCATACACTTACTTTATCAGACCTGCTCGAAACATTCCAATGTATAGAGTTGGTGACTACAGTGGTACCTCGGTACTCAACTGCTTTGCAATTCATCAAATTTGATACTCAACACATTTTGACACAAAAAGCTTGTCCCTGTACTCATCGTTTGTTTTGTACTCAATGCACAAACTGGAACTTGTCAGCGTCGGCTGCCTTGTAACTCACTACATTATTCCTTAGGGAGTAAATTTGTTTGGTACTCACCATTTTTGGTACTCATCAGAACCAAAGTAGCACTTTGCTACTTTACCTGAGTAGCAAGGTAGCACTGTATTCATATATGGAGAATATTATAGTCTACCCACATTTATTAGTAATGCTGCACTTTCTCTCAATACCTAACGCTTGTATTGGTTACCATTGCAAACGCCACTAAAATATATTGTCCTAAGTCCTTGCATCCCATTTCAGCATATAGTCAAATAGAATTGATTTTCACATATACGTATTTTGTGCTTTCTACCTACTAACTGTGGTGTTTATATCTTATAGAACCCCTGATCAGTTATCACTGTGAGGTGCTACATAATTAAAGATCAAGAGGTCTTTGTCAGGAACACCCACATAGCTTAGAATTTATGTCCTATTTTAATGTCCTTGGAAGTTGTTGAGGAACTGGGAATGTGCTCTGCAACACGTAAAAGGCACTTATCTCTTTTCTGTTGCAATTGTGAAAAGGGGAAGAAAGCAGCTTGCAAGCTTGCTAGAATAACAATAAAGCAGTAGAAGCAGAGCCTGTGATCAAGGAGTCTCTGTGTCATTTTTGTCACCTCTCACATCTGAGAAATACACACATCTCTCTCCCTGTGTTATTTCTAAGTATTTAATGGTGGTGGTTATTCCAGTATAATGTGCACTTTTTCTGTAATTCTTTGATGAAACCACCTATATGGATTTTGTGTAGTCCTGCAAGGCAGAGAGATGGCATGGCATAGATGCAGCACACTCAATGTAACCTGCTAGTTTTGCTAAATAAAATGATCATTTAGAACGTCTCCAGCCATTTGAAACTAGCATTTTACTTCCAACAATGGGAATTTCAAAACATGCTGCCAGTCTCACAGACACAGCTATTAATTTAAAGAAAGATGCAAATTTTTACCCTGTCAAAATCCAGCCAGGTGCTGCACAATTCCACAAAATTATTTCCTAAAACCTGCAATTCTCTTAGCATCAGTAAAATCGCTCTGATCATCCTGTTCAGCCCTTCAAGATCAGATTTTTTAAGTATACTTTAATCATTATATAATTGATGACAGCAGTTGATTAACAAAACTGCTCTGTTAACAAAAAATGGAAGTCACGGCTAATTACTGACATAATCAGAGTATTACTTGAATTCTATAATTTTGACACAAGCTATGTTGATGAGCAATTGAACGACGTGGCCCAAAGCCAATAGTTCCATTCAATAATTTTTGAACAATTATTTTGAGTAGTTATTTAATTTCAGACACATGTTAGACCATGTAGCTGATATTTTCTACCATAGAAGAATGTTCTCTATGATGCAATGTTATTCAGTGAGGTTGAGACTAATGTTACAGGATATCAGAGCCCAGGTAGGGTTCCTCTTGGTGCTAAAGTCAAAAAGAGAAAGAAAAGCTAAAAGTAATCTATGATGGTTGAGCAGTGCTTGTATGAATGAAGTCAACCAACCTAGGAAAGCAGCTTCCAAAATCAAAATCAAACTTGTGAACTGTCGCCAAATCAACTGAAGAGACATGTCTCAAATCAGTGGTGGGTTCCACCCGGTTCCACCGAGCCAGTAGCGGTGATGATATGACATCACCGAGCCAGTTCTGCCCCCTCCGCCCCCCCACCCGCATTATTTTTACCTTTTATTTGGCCCCACCCCCAATCTATTGCTGCCTCCTGAGTCCCAGCTGATGGCTAGAGGGAAAAAACTGTTTAAACTCTTGCCGCGAGGCTTCAAAGGGCTGCCCTACAGCTGATCAGTGTTAAAAGAAAATACATGAGTAGATCGGTGCCTGCAAAAATAAATGGGTAGACCAGTGCCTACAAAAATACATGAGTAGATCAGTGCCTGCAAAAATAAATGGTAGGCCAGTGCCTGCAAAAATACATGAGTAAATCAGTGCCTGCAAAAATAAATGGTTAGACCAATGCCTGCAAAAATAAATGGGTAGATCGGTACAGCTCTGCAAGCAGTTAAAAGCCTAGTAGACCAGTACCTCTGCTAAATCCTAAATAATTGTCACATGACCATCAAGCCATGCCCACAAAATAAGCCACGCCCACAGAACCAGTAGTAAAAAAATTTAGAACCCACCCCTGTCTCAAATAGATTGGCTCAGATAATGAGTCTCAGTTTGGAGCATGTGGTGCAAACAAGGGATAGATAAAAAAGAGGAGAATTCAAGGAAATGTATGGATGGAAATATGAAGGAAATTACTGTCATGTTCTTTGAAAAATAACCCTCTGGATTTGCCACTGGACACGCGAAATATCACTTTTCCATTTTTATCTCTTACAGGAGACAAATTCCTTATGTGATTAACCACACGGCCAAATAAAGCCTATTCTATTCTATTCCATTCCATTCCATATGAGACCCAACTGGATGTATCTAAATAACTAATTGGTTGCTACCTCAGCCTATAAACTGGAAGAAACATTGAGACTGTAATTGTGATTTTTCTCTTTATCATTTAGAGGCTGCCTAAATGATGAGAAAAACATCCTGGCACATTTCCATCTCCCATGAAATGGGAATACAACAAAGTTTGAGTCAGTTATGCGGAATCTACCTTCCACCCATGTCTGAATCAAAACACAGTTTCAGGGCCTAGAGAATAAATAAATCAAAACACACACACACACACAAACATACACAAAGAGACCACTCTGAGCACAAAGGAATCTGTGGTAAATGAGGCTGACCTTTCCTCTCTGTTCTGGCTTTGTCTCTCTGCAATTATTGAAGAAAGACCATCCTTCCTTGAAGACTATCATCAAACATTTTGTTCTAGGAGCTCTCTTGGCTGTAATTTGGCCAAAAACTACATAGGAAAAGATTTTTATAATAGTAGCTCTTTTCTTCCTGAATCTGCTTCTTGAAGATTTCCCCAATTATGTCCAGCACAACTATTTCAGTGCCAGGAAAAATCTTATTATCTCAGGCCTTTTGATCTTCTCATACAAGTAGTCCTGGAGTTACAACCACAATTGTAGCCCAACATTTCTGTTATTAAATGAAACAATTGTTAAATGAATTTTGCCCAATTTTGAGATTTGTTAAATGAATCACTGCAGTTATTAAGTTAGTAAGATGGTTGTTAAGTGAATCTGGCTTCCTTATTGATTTTGGTTGTCAGAAGGTGGCAAATGACCCACAGATACTGCAATTGTCATAAATATGAGTCAGTTGCCAAGCATCTGAATTTTGGTCATGTGACCAGGGGAGACTGCAATGGTCATAAGTGTGAAAAACAGTCATAAGTCACTTTCAGTACCATTGTAACTTTGAATGGTCACTAAACAAACTGTTGTAAATTGTGCACTACCTATAGCTGTGTTTTTTTAAAGAGGTTTAATTCTCGGGTCTTCTTAAATAATGTCTGTTTTAATGTGGTTATTCTCAAATGTTATTCTATTTCTAATCTGTGGTTTTATTTGAATGTGTTTTTCTTTCATTTATATGGATTGATCTGCGTTTTTATTTTATAATGCCACTAGATCTACCAGCTACAGCCAGCCAGTAAATCTTAGAAAGAAATCACAGCATGCCACTTTACATGTCCGTGGAGAAGTAAGTCAAATTTTATCTTGTGGAATTTACTCGTAGCTATGTAGGTATTGTATTGGACTCATAAATATTACTCTCTACTGTGAGGAAAGTTTTCATCCATCTCTACTTCAGATGAAATGGAGAAGTTCTGCTAGTTTATATCTTTTGATTCACCTTTTAGAATGTGATCATTACATGTTGTCCAGTGGTGGGTTTCAAAATTTTTTACTACCGGTTCTGTAGGCATGGCTTGCTTGGTGGACATGACTTGGTGGGCATGTGACTCAGTGGGTGTGGCCAACTTGACATCACTCACAGCCACGGCCACTCAGTCACATGACCACCCTACCTAGCCACACCCAAAAAGGGGTGGGAAATTTTCTTGTATTTCTACCAATCTACTTATTTTCTGCCAGGCCTGGCCTAATCTATCAAAGGCCTCCTCCTGCATGCCGCCCCACCCTCCCTTCATCAGTCACATGCGTCACCCCATTTTCCCTCCTTCAGCAGCTCTGGCCCTAGTCCCTCTTCCTCCCCCACCACCGCCTCTTTCTTCAGGCTGCTTACCTTTCTCCCGTGGCAGCCTCCAGCCAGCCACTGCTGCTGGGAAGTGGCTCTCAAAGAGGTGGCAGCTGGGAGGCTTCTCGCAGTTGCATCGAAAAAGAAAAAGCTTCTTAGCTGGCCGCAGGCCACCAAAAACTACCAGAGGTTGCCGTAAAAGCCACTGCCGTCACCTCCCTGTTCTTCATGCCAACCACGCATGTGCATCCCATTGCCTGCTGCATCACACTCGGACTGACACAGAAGCAATGTGATGCGATGGCAGCGGCTTTTTCAGCAACCTCCAAGTAGCTTTTGGTGGCCTGCAGCCAGCTGAGAGGCTTTTTCTTTTTCAATGCAACTGCGAGAAGCCTCCCAGCTGCCGCCTCTTTGAGAGCCACTTCCCGGCAGTCAGATGGGCAGGCAGGGCAAGCGAGTGGCGAATGGGCTACTAGTTCAGGGGCGTGACCAGCCAGCAGTCATTAATGGTTTGGCGACCCAGGCCAAATTACCACTACCAGTTTGCTCCATCAAGAGACGCGGGAAGACCCCTTGGAGGGTAGAGCTGAGGATTTTGTACAATATCTGTATGACAAAATTGCTCAGATTCGTGAACAGCTAGACTCTGACTGGATTGATCCAGAGGAGATGACAGGGGCAGGTCCTGAGAATATTATTTGGGAAGAGTTTGATCCTGTGACTCCCGAAAGCGTGGACAGGATACTGAACAGACTAAATGCGACCACATGTTTATTGGACCCGTGTCCATCCTGGTTGGTACTGGCCTCCCGGGAGGTGACGTGAGGCTGGCTCCAGGAGATTATAAATGCTTCTTTGAGTGAGGGTGTCTTTCCCACCATCTTGAAAGAGGCGGTGGTGAGGCCCCTCCTCAAGAAGCCCTCCCTGGATCCAGCTGTATTAGCAAATTATCGTCCTGTCTCCAACCTTCGATTTGTTGCAAAGGTTGTTGAGAGTGTGGTTGCACAACAACTGCCTCAGTACCTGGATGAATCGAATTATCTAGATCTGTTCCAGTTGGGATTCAGGCCCGGGTACAGCACAGAGACAGCATTGGTCGCATTGGTTGATGATCTCTGGAGGGCTCGGGACAGGGGTTGCTCCTCTGTCCTGGTCCTACTAGACCTCTCAGCGGCTTTTGATACCATCGATCATGATATCATGCTGCACCGGTTGGAAGGGTTGGGGGTGGGGGGCACTGTTCTACAATGGTTCTCCTCCTTTCTCTCTGACCGGTCGCAGTCTATGTTGACAGGGGGGCAGAGGTCGACCCCGAGGCCCCTTATATGTGGGGTGCCACAAGGATCGGTCCTCTCGCCCCTTCTATTCAACATTTATGTGAAGCCGCTGGGTGAGATCATCCGTGGTTTTGGGGTGAAGTACCATCAGTACGCTGATGACACCCAGCTGTACATCTCCACCCCAGACCACCCCAATGATGCCCTCGAGGTGATGTCCCGGTGCCTGGAGGCCGTACGGATCTGGATGGGGAGGAACAAACTCAGACTCAACCCATCCAAGACCGAGTGGCTGTGGTTTCCGTCGTCCCGATATAGTCAGTTGGCACCATCTCTGACTATTGGGGGCAAGTCGTTGGCCCCCACAGATGGGGTTCGCAACTTGGGCATCCTCCTGGACTCACGGCTGTCTTTTGAAGAGCATATGACGGCCGTAGCCAAGAGGACTTTTTATCAGGTTTGCCTGATTCGCCAGTTGCATCCCTTTCTGGATCGGGACTCGTTACGCACGGTCACTCACGCCCTTGTCACCTCATGCCTGGATTATTGTAATGCTCTCTACATGGGGCTCCCCTTAAGAAGCACCCGAAGGCTCCAACTGGTCCAGAATGCGGCCGCACGGGTGGTGATGGGAGCAATGTGGCGCTCTCATGTAACCCCCCTCCTGCGCGAGCTGCACTGGCTCCCAGTGGTCTTCCGGGTGTGCTTCAAGGTTTTGGTTACTATCTTTAGAGCACTCCATGGCTCAGAACCAGGGTACTTACGAGACCGCCTCCTGCCACCAATAGCCTCTCACCGACCAGTTCGCTTCCATAGAGAGAGACTCCTCAGGGTGCCGTCGGCCAAACAATGTTGACTGACGGCCCCCAGGGGGAGAGCCTTTTCTGTGGGGGCACCTACCATCTGGAACGGGCTTCCCCCGGAGTTACGAAACATCCAAGATTTACGCATATTCCACCATGCCCTGAAAACATTTCTATTCCAACAAGCTGGTCTGGCCTAACTCTCCCTTTTTAATTGGCTTTTAAACTGGCTTTTAAATTGGGTTTTAAATCTCTTTAGATAAATTTGGATGTTTTTAATCTTTGAGCCTAAATTACTTAATCTGTTTCTTAATAGTTTTTAACTTCTATATGTATTTGTATTTATTATGGCTGTTCACCGCCCTGAGTCCTTCGGGAGAAGGGCGGTATACAAATATGAAAAATAAATAAATAAATAAATAAATAAATAAATAAATAAATAAATAAACCAGTATGAACCAATAGAAACCCACCACTGATGTTGTCCATACCTGGATAAGCCTCTCAAAAGAATGAAGAACAACAGAGTTGGAAGGGACCTTGGAAGTCTTCTAGTCCAACCCCCTGCTTAAACAAAAGACCCTATAGCATTTCAGATAAATGGTGTCCAATCCTTTCTTAAAAACCTCCAGGGATGGAGCACCCCAACTTCTGAAGGAGAGCTGTTCCACTGTGAACTGTTCTCACTGTCAGGAAATTTCTCCTTAGTTCTAGATTGCTTCTCTCCTTGATTAGTCTTGTTCTATAGTCTTGTTCTAGATCTAACTCAGTAGTGGTAACCTCCAAGTGTGTGGACTTCAGACACACACACACACACATATACACCAGAATTCCTAGCAATGTTTGTGTTGGTTGGAGAACTCTGGAAACTGGGAAAGACTAAGTTAGATGGAAACTAATCAAGGACAGAAGCAACCTAGAACTAAGGAGAAATTACTTCACAATGAGGACAATCAATCAGTGGAGCAGCTTGCCTCCAGAAATTCTGGGTACTCCATCACTGGAAGTTTTTAAGAAGACAACCATTTGTATGAAATGGTATATAGGGTTTCCTGCCTGAGCAAGGGGTTGGACTAGAAGACCTTCAAGGTCCCTTCCAACTCTGTTATTCTGTTCAAGTTCAGAGTCTAAATCTTTTGGCTCAAAAGAGAATTGAATTTTGCAATCTCAGCCTCCATGGTCGGCAGAAAAGATGAAGCCTCTGGATTTTCTAGAAGCTTGATATTTGGCTTTTAGCTAGATTATAAAGCAGAACGTTCCATTTATTTTCCTTTTCAGCCTTTTCAGATTGACCGAAAGGACTCCATTCTAGGAAGCTCTGCTCTACAGAGCTGTCTCATGTCTCTATCTGATTTTCTCAAAAGTTTCTAGGAACTCTTTGTCTGTGATTGTAAAATGAAATGCTCTTCTTTATCGGCAGGAGGAAAAAAAGGAAGTTTGCATTAATACCGCATTAAATATCCATTATAATGTGCCATGCCGAACTTCTAGCAACTTAAACATAATATGGGCTATTTAATAACTTTCATGTTCTGCCACATTGCTCAGGTCTGTCATGCAGCACAGATCACGTAACAAGGTTATTTGTTGGAGATGTGAATTGTTCCTTTTTAAGTGCACCCTTTAAAAAGGAATAAAAAATTTCCCAGTGAAGTGAAAACACCATATCGTTAAGCCCAAAGGGATGAGCCGAGATTAAGTAAGGACACTGAAAAGGAAAAAGTATCCAATCTAGAACAACCTCAATTTCCAAGCCCTTTTAAGCAGAAAATGTCTGAGGGGTCCCTTGATGTTCTCTGAGCTCGGTGGTTTTCTTGCAGATGTTTCATTACCCAACTAGGTAACATCATCAGTGCTAAAAAGGAGTGGGGTTTGCTCTCAGTTTGTATTTCAAGGCAGTAGCACCAGCACCAGGGACCAGTTCCATAGAGGGTGGTTTTTCCACAGACCGAGGAAGTGTGATTTCATGCTCTGCCTGGATCCTGCACATACACAGATGGGGCTTCACTCCCTTGCAAAGCCCGGTTCCAGGTGAGCCACAGACTTCTGCCAGTCCATGGCCTGGGTTGGGAATCCCTGTTCTAGGGTTTTGCCCTGCCAGTGGATGGAAACCAAAAAGCTAAAAAAGAAAACAAAAAAGGGAACAAAAGGACCAAAACACCTCCCCACCAGCGATTAAACAGCAAGATGAGCAGAGATTATCTCCAAGATTAACATTAGACCAACAATCGAGAAGTAAACAATGCCCCAATCAAGGAACAAGCTAACAGTAAACAACAGTAAACCAACCAAGCAAACTCCAAGATCACTCCCAGCAACACTGACAGGGCAAGCCACTAGAATAACAAAGGCAGGGAAGGAAGGAAGGAAGGAAGGAAGGAAGGAAGGAAGGAAGGAAGGAAGGAAGGAAGGAAGGAAGGAGTCAGTCAGTTGGTCGGTTAATAAGTCAATAAATCAGTAAATATCATTTCCCTCCTTTGTACCCATTGAATTCATGGGCAACTGCTAAGTAGAAGAATATGCAAACTGTACACAACTTTGCAAACAGTAAAGGATTGATCTATGGACAAGAGGGAAACAAAAATAGCCCATCTTACTCTGTTGAAATCTCCTTGTCCCCTTTGGGCTAACGTCTCCTTCTTCCCATCGCCTGACCTGCTCTTCCCTCATCTTGTAAAAGAGGATGTGTTTCTGTTCTTCGTTCAGCTCTGCCAAAAGCTCAGGATCGATGTACAGGTCTCGCAAAATTTGCTGCAGCATGGCCAGGCTGAGCTACCAGACAGGTAGAGCCTTCAAAAAGCAAAGAGAAGGGAAGAAAGGAGGCTCAGCTCAAAGCCACTCAAGTTCCATCCAAGCCTCCCGGATGAAAATCCGAAACTTTTTTCAGAACCAATGAGGGAAAAACAAAATAGAAGGGGGGATACTTCTGGTAAGCATTGTGGGGTTCCTCCCCATCCACTGGCATTCCTTTAGGGATCCCAAAAATAACTCTTGAGGGCTTCACCCATCAACAGATATGCCCCCACAAGAAGGATGGAGCCAATGCTTATTGTATGTGCCCAAAAGGCAGGCAAGAAGCATGAGATGTTTGCTCTTGTTAGTTGCCGAAGGAGAGTTCAGAATGTTTTTAAAATCAGAATATGGCACATGGTTTCTGCTCGGTGTGTAGTACAATACCAGGCATTGCTCTGAGTATACATCCCTCTGCTGCTTTTTTTCTTTGTTTTCAATCGGTGATGTCATGGGTAAAAGTAACAACTACACCAGTGATATCCCTGTCACTCAGGGAACTGATCTCCTTTGGAAGAGATAAATGCCTGAATCCCTTCATCGCTGTAACCTATGCTACCACCTGCTCGCTCCAGGGTCATGTTTAGTTACTGTCAACAACACACACACAAACAAGAACACAAGCATGGTGATTCAGCATCCCCTAATTAAAAAGGATTCCTCATCTTGCAGCAAAGGATGGAGAGAAAGATGGAGGGAGACCACCTTTCCAAATTCATAGGGCAGGTAATTAATATTAATTTAGCCTTTGGCATCTCAGGGTGTGCTAAGTCTTTTTACCTATCAGTGTATTTTCCATTGCAGGGAAAGAAAAGGAAACAAGATTGCTTTTTAAGCCAACTGTGACCTTTGGCTGCTTACTGGCTTTTTCTCATTCTTAATGAAATAATATTGATGGCCCTTTAGGATCTCTTAAAATAATTCAGATGCCACTGTTTATTGCTTGCAACGATCCCAAGGTGTCAAGCAGGATAATGCACAAGTTCAGCTTCCCAAAACCACAGGCAGCTGATACCTTTATGAAGTCCCATCAGAATGGCATCAAATCAAAAAGAAATTCTCAGGGGGAAATGGGACCTACATAGTCCGAATTTTCCCCCTGTTTCATAGTCCACATTTGGATCCCATTTGAAGATGGCAATTGCAAATGGAATAAGCACTCTAAATAGAAGTGCTCTAAAGTTACATATAGGATTCTGAGATAAGGAAGGAACACATTTCCCTAATTAACAAAACCAGATATTTTAGAATAGAATAGAATAACAGAGTTGGAAAGGACCTTGGAGGTCATCTAGTCAAACCCCCCGCTTAGGCAGGAAACCCTATACCAGTGGTTCTCAACCTTCCTAATGCCGCGACCCTTTAATACAGTTCCTCATGTTGTGGTGACCCCCAACCATAAAATTATTTTCATTGCTTTGTGTGTATATGTCAGCGATGGTGAACCTTTTGGGCATTGCCAAAAGTCCGAGCGTGCGAGCGCTCATGCGCTCTCGCGTGCCAGGACCCATAATGCAATGGGTGCCCCCATTTGCGCATGTGCGCATGACCCCCATGCTCCTAATGTGCATGCGCCTCACACTGTGCATATGCACATGCAACCCGCACTGTGCATGTGCGCATCCTCCATGCATGCACCCCCACTTTTTCCAAGAGGGCCGGCGCACCTCTTACCAGAGGACAACCAGTTACCGGCCCGTTCCCTGGCGAGACAGCTGTTCCCAAGCCAGCAGCAGCGCTATTGGCCCTGCCACCTTGGCAGTGCCATATGATGGCCAGGGAAGCTCATCCCTCCACCTCAGGCCCCGCATGCAGCCTGCAACCGGGAGATGTGTTACCCAGTGCAGCACTCTTCCCTGAGGCTGCCTGCTCACCCACCCGCTACCTGGACTGGTCTAAAAGCAGTGCATCACCTTGTCTTCCTCCCACCCGGCCGCTGGCTCCTTGACGTGAGTAGAGGCTGCTGGTTGGAGGGAGGGGAACTTCAGTGCTGGGCTGCCACAACTGCGAGTGCCAAGGCATAGCTAGAATTGTAAGAAAAGGCTGCGCGGCTATGGTGGAAAGAACCAGAGCAACACCCGGCAGTTTGGATGAGAAGGGGCAAGTGAAGCGGCCGCTGCTTTCATTGGTAACTGAGCCCACCATGCCAATTTGCAGGCTCAGTTACTGGCGAGAGCAGCCACTGCTTTTTTTTTTTTTTTAATTTGATTTATATGCTGCCCTTCTCCGAAGACTCAGGGCGGCTTACAATGTGCTCAGCAATAGCCTTCATCCTTTTGTATATTTATACAAAGTCAGCTTATTGCCCCACAACTGGGTCCTCAATTTACCTACCTTAGAAAGGATGGAAGGCTGAGTCAACCTTGAGCCTTGGCAAGATTCGAACCCTGCAGTAATTGCAGGCAGCTGGTCTTAATAACCAGCTTAATAACAGGGTGCCTTGAGAATGACACACCACTTCCAGGCCAGTTTGAGCAGGGACCTGAGAGCCACGTGAGGATGGCTCACCCAAAAGAACTATGACAGAGCCTTGCAGCTTTTATCTGCCAGCTGGACTCTGGGTAATGCCCCTCCTCCTCCTCCTCTCCCCTTCCCCTTCCAGCAGTGTACTGTTTTTCCAAACACCCCGGCCAGGCCAGCAATTCCCAGGGAGGGCCCCGATTGAGGAGGCTCAGGCTTGCATAAACCGCTCCCGCCCCTTTCAAAATAACCACCCAGTGCTTCTCTTGGGTGCCCAGGGCCAGCAAGCAGTTCTTCTTCCGAGAAAGGGGGGAGAGGCAGGTGCGCCAGTGGAGACAGGCTTTGGCTGCTTGTTCTGCTGTGACCCCAAACCCTTGCCTGGGCTCCTCCCTGCTGGGTGCTGGGCTTCCCGGGAAGCTCCCTGTGCCTTTGCTGCCTCCGTCGGAGCCTGATTCCAGAAGTGGCCCAGGGAAGTGTGGAGGTCGGGACTCAGTTGGCGAAATGGGCGCTGTGCAGGGGGCATAAGGCAAGGTGCTGCCACAGAAAAACACTGTTGCCGCAATCTCAGCAAGCATTTTTGGCCGGTAGCGCTGCGATCCCCTCCCCAAATCTGCGCTGCCGCCCAAAAATGCTTTCCTCCCTGGAAATGCACATTGCAGAGCTGCGCGCCCTTCTCCTCCTTCTCCACAGACTCACTTTCTCTTTCTTCTTGGCTAGATCTGCCACCCAAAATATGTGTTTTCTGATGGCCTTAGGCGACCCCTGTGAAAGGGTGGTTCGACCCCCAAAGGGATCACAACCCCCAGGTTGAGAACCACTGGCTTAGACCTACTAGAGAAGAGCAACAAAGATGATAAGGGGTCTGTGGGTTAATTCATACAATGGAACTAAAGGAACTAGGTATGTTTAGTCTAATGAAGAGAAGGTTTAACATGATAGCTCCCTTCCAGTACTTGAGTGGCTGTCACAGGGAAGAGGGGATCAACCTATTCTCCAATACACCAGAAGGTAAGACAAGAAAGCATGGATGGAAACTCATCACAGGGAGATCCAACCTTGAACTAAGGAGGAATTTCCCAACAGTGAGAATGACTAAGCCATGGAACAGCTTGTCCCCAGAAGTGTGGGTGCTCCCTGGTGATTTTCAGGAAAAGATTGGACAACCATTTGTCAAGGGTGGTATAAAATCTCCTGCCTTGGACAAGGGGTTAGGCTAGAAGACCTCCAAAGTCTATTCTGATTAATCTCCTACAATAGCTCAGACACCCTGATTATAAAATGAAGGAAGAAGTTCACTACAATCAGATCTGTGAGGTTCTGCTACTATAAACAATCGAAATAAAAATAAAAAGGCTGCTAGAACTGAATATCACGATTCACTGAGAGTAAGATGACTGCAAAACTGAACTGGACATTCTTGAGAGTGATTGTCAAATACCAAGCATTTTTTTGAAATTTTGGAATTTCAAAGTTATGCACAGCCTTACAGGACAGACCTGTTCAAAACCAAGATGGAGATATTTGTCAACAAGCTGAAGTGTCCCTAGAGTTAGCAATACTAAAAAGTGGGGGCACCCTCTCCCTAGAAGGAAACAAAAAAATCACCAAATAAGAACTGATTATTCTCAGGATCTATCAAATTTTCATTGTCAGAAATGTGCACTCCATACAGGAATGTGGAATCTGGATCTGAATGTGGATGTTCAGATGTACTCGGGGAATGACCTTCGTGCCCTGCGAGATTCCCCCCTCTCGCAGGTTTGGCCCTCTTCGTTATCGAGGGCCTATCTTGATGACGGGCGTTGGAGCCCCGAGAGATGGCATGCGGCAAAGAAGAGTTTGAGGGGTTTTTTAAGTGGGTTTTTTAGTGAGTTTTTAACAAAAATTTTAAGGGGTTTGGGGGGGATTAGGGTGGGTTCTGGGGGAAATCCACCGGGTTCAAGACCAGCCTCAGCGAAGGGCTACGACACTAGGGATGTAGAACCGGAGGTCGGGGAGGGGGTTGGAGTTCGATTTAAAGAGGGCTGTTCCATCAGTATAGTGAGTGGGAGGGGCAGATATGGCGGAAGCTGGGGACCACATCATGTTCCGGGAATGCGCACTCGCTATCTTAGAGCGATTGCACACTCCGGTCCCCAATGCTTTTCTCGTTCCCGTTCCCCAGGTTGTCCAGATTCTCAGGGCCAGAGCCTTTGGCTGATGCTATGCAATGCCAGGTCCGTTGTTAATAAAGCCCCCCTCATTCACAATCTTATTCAGGAGGGGGATTCATACACTTCCCATGCATCTGAAAATGGATGATTCCCAGATTGAGCAAATGGGACTTTAAGAACTGTTTCTGCAAATTAATGTACTGTATATCTGGGAATGTACAAGAGAGACAGGGATGAAGGGACAACTTGAAGGAGTGATTACATAGTAATCCTATGGCATTCTGGACCCCTTCATAATTGGATAGCTGGGTTCCTGTCAAACAGACAACAAGTGGTCAAAGTAGGGAGTGCCCTATCAAATCCTGCACCTGTTAATAGTGGTGTCCCCCAAGGCAGCGTTCTAGGATCAACACTCTTCATAAATGACCTTTGTGATCATATTATAAGCAACTGTGTTCTCTTCGCTGATGACGTAAAACTATTTAACACCACCGACAATGCTGCTACCCTTCAAAAAGATCTTGACTTTGTGTCGGAATGGTCAAACAATTGACAACTCCAAATCTCAACCAACAAATCTCTATCTTACACATTGGCAAAAAGAATCAGAACAAAAATACAAGCTGAGTGGACACGACCTTGTAGACAACCCTCACTCAGTCAAGGACTACTCATATTTAATGATCTAAGTGCCCACTGTAACAACATTGTCAAAAAGGCATTAAGAGTTGTAAACCTAATCTTACGTAGCTTCTTCTCCAGTAATATCACACTACTAACCAGAGCATACAAAACATTTGCTAGACCAATTTTTGAATACAGCTCATCTGTCTGGAACCCGCACTGCATATCGGACATTAATACAATTGAGTATGTCCAGAAATATTTCACAAGAAGAATCCTTGTCTCCTCTTCACGCAAGAAAATACCTTATGCCACCAGACTTGAAATTCTGGGCTTAGACAACTTAGAACTACGCTGCCTTCGGTATGACCTAAGTGTAGCTCATAAAATTATCTGCTACAATGTCCTACTTGTCAATTACTACTTCAGCTTCAACCACAACAACACATGAGCACACAATAGATACAAACTTAAAGAGAACCACTCCAAACTCTATTGCAGAAAATATGACTTCAGCAACAGAGTGGTCAATGCCTGGAATGCACTACCTGACTCTGTGGTTACTTCCCCAAACCCCCATTCCTAAGAGGTCTGTAAGGGAAATGCATAAGAGCACCAGCATGCCTTCCATCCCTGTCCTAATGTACCTTTTATTCGTATTCATTTTATGTATTCAATTCATGTTTACACCAATATATTATCTAATAAGTACTTGACAAATCAAATAAATAAATAAAATAAAATAAAAACATAGTCCACAGATTGAAACAAGCATGAGAAAGAAACACCGAAGACATTTGCTTTTTGTGAGATAGGGCCCAGTGTTCAAGCCTGTGAAGATCCTTCTGGATCTTGAGTCTATCATCTAAAGTGTTGGTTATTCCCCCCAGCCTGGGGTCACCTACAAATCTGATGAGTCCCCCTTCTATCCTCATATCTAAATCATTTATGAAGATATTGAAGAGAACTGAGCCTAAGATTTTGGAAGTTGTTATTGCTGCTGTTACTATTTCCGCTATCTGCCAGACTGTTCTGACCAGATTTGATTCCCATGGCTCTGGGCTAACTAAAGATATTGCAGGAACACATGCATTGTTCCAAGAAATATAACATTTTACAGTTGATGACTTGATATTCCTTCCATTCCTGTTATATCCAAACAGTTTTCAGAACTTTTGGTATGGCACAAGGCATCATCGTCATCATCTCTGTCTTCCATTTCTAGAATCATTTCAGAAAAATACAGAGGGGATTTTATGGCAAAACAAATATTTCCTGCTCTGAACTATCCCACAAATCACTGTTCTCTCCTTAATATGGTTGGTTTGTCTCATGCAGTTCTTCCAAGAACATGCCTAAGCCTATAGTGACCTCTAATGGACAGACTGAACTACATTTTTTGGAAGGAAGGAAGGAAGGGAGGGAGGGAGGGAGGGAGGGAGGGGTAAAGGAAGAATTGGGAAAATATATAGAATATTAACTGAATTAGAAGAGCAGGCAAAAGGTTTAAAATTAATTTGGGAATCAGATTTAGGAGAAATAAATGATAATGACTGGAAAAATACTTGGAATAGACGAGTATATAAGAATATGTCAGTTAGAGTTAAGGAAAATAGATGTAAAGTGACATGGAGGTGGTACCTAACACCACATAAATTAAATCAAATAGATGGTAAATATACAAATATTTGTTGGAGGTGCAAGAAAGAGGTTGGAACATATAAACATACATGGTGGGATTGTGATAGTGCACAAAAAATAGGGGACATGATGTTTAGAGAAATTAGAGCACTTTTGAATGTAAATTTAGATATGTCACTGAGGATTGCATTACTGATGCTGGTGGAAAAACAGAATGTAAATGAAACAAAAAAGGAATTGATTGTAAATTTGATAATGGCTAAATATTGGGGATGAAATTGGGATATTCAAAGAAATGAGTGGTATAATGAAATTCGGAGCATGGCAACAAATGATAACAACAGAAATAAAATTTAAAAAGGGGAGGATTAAAGCAAACAATTGTAATGAAATAAGGGAGGGTTTTATAAAAACAGTGTGGGTGGAAGGCAAAAGGAATAAACCTACTCAAGAATATATGTTGTTTTGGATGGGATAAGGGCACAATTGGAATATATTGTATATCTTTTAGTTGTTATAGAAGAAGAAATATAATAAAAAATGGTCTCAGGGGGTGCATTGTAATATTTCTATTTTTTCCCTTTTTTGTATTTAGATCTTTATGTATTATATTTGTATTATTTGTATTTAAAATAAAAAAATTAAAAAGGAAGGAGGGAGGGAGGAAAAAAGAAGGGAGGGAGGAGGGGAGGGGAAGGGAGGAGAGGGAGGAGGGTGGGGGAGGGAGGGAAGGAAGGAAGGGGAGGGAGAGGAGGGAGGGAGAGGGGAGGGAGGGAGGGAGGGCTCAAGTGAAACATAACCCTTTCCTGAACTAAGACACTTTTGAGTGACTATTTTGTCATCATTTAGAAGTGTGTCAAAGAGGAAGTGCAAGGGAAATAATGAGAAAATGGCTCACTAGCCAAGGTGTGGATGGAATAAGCATGGGCTGTTGTCAGTCCAACTAGAGAATCTGGCATGCCAAATATGTTCTGGAAAAACATTGTGGCTTATCCTACCTTTAGTGGAACCATTGTTCTCTAAAGATATAAAAGCTGAACATTGAAATTGAAATTTAACCCACCACCTGGCCTGAACTAGGTTGCTTAAAAATAACTGACATCATAAATTGATTATCAAACTCCGTCTTCCAACTTGTCTTCTACTGTACATACTTCTAATCCTTTCCCCCATACAATGAAAGTCAACTCAATGAGGAACTTCATGACTGGCATGGAGGGAATGTTTGATGAGGGGTCCTTGGTGCTCTCTGAGCTTGTTTGTTTTCTTGCAGACATTTCATTACCCTAACAAGGAAGGAGGGAGGGAGAGCTAGTAAGGAGTGCTGTTTGCTGTCAGTTTATATTCTGTGTGGGTGGAGGCAGTCATAGAGATTCTTTGGTGGACTGTTGGGCTGGAGAAGAGGGGTTCAATTTATTTTCCAAAGCACCTGAAGGCCAAACAAGGAATAATGGATGGAAACTGATCAAGGAGAGATTCAACCTAGAAATAAGGAGAAATTTTCAGATAGTGAGAACAATCAACCAATGGAACAGCTTGCCTTCAGAAGTTGTGGGAGCTTCATCACTGGAAGCTTTCAAGAAGAGATTGGAGTGTCATTTGTCAGAAATGGTATAGGGCAGTGATGGCTAACCTTTTCGGCACTGAGTGCCAAAAGCACGTGTGCGTGCTTTCGTGCACGCATGCACACACCCATAATGCAATGCATGCATGACCCCCCCACCCCATCCCCCATGCATGTGTGCAACCCCGTGTGCGCCCTGCCCCCGTGCATGCATGCACGACCCCCCCCCCGTGTGTGCCTCCCTGGGCATACATCACATCTCCCACATGTGCCCCGCCCCCCGTGCATGCACGGCAGAGACCCAAAAACCAGCTGGCTGGCGGGAGACGCACACATATGCACAGCAGAGCTGAGCTGTGGTGACGGCTTGCGTGCCTGAAGAGAGGGCTCTGTGTGCCACTTGTGACACGCGTGCCGTAAGTTCGCCATCACGGGTATAAGGTCTCCTGTTTGAGCAGGCAATTGGACTAGTTCCCTTCCAACTCTGTTATTCCATTCTGTTCTAAATGTATAAACAATTTAACTGGTTTTCCTGCACTTCACAGAGAATTGGACTAGACTTAGAATACTGTATCCAGTTCTGGTTGCCATGATATAAAAAGATGTTGAGACTCTAGAAAGAGTGCAGAGAAGAGCAACCAAGATGATGAGGGGATTGGAGGCTAAAACATACGATGAACAGTTGCAGGAACTGGGCATGACTAGTCTAGTGAAGAGAAGAAGCAGGGGAGACATGATAGCAGTGTTTCAATATTTGAGGAGCTGCCAAAAAGAAGTGGAGGTCAACCTATTCTCTAAAGCATGCAAAATGCAAGAAGCTTAATAACCATATCAAAAAATGGTCATAAAATCAAGTGCCACTCATTTAACAACTGCCTTGCTTAGCAATGGAAACTTTTGTCCCAATTATGGTCATAAGTAAAGGACTGCCTATATAGATGTCTGAATGCCAGGTTTCATCACTGAAAATAAGAAGTACATCAGTATCCTGCTTTTTCAGGATTAGCCCTTTTTATGTTATTAAATCTGTAGACAATTGCTATACTTAAGCAGAAATTATTAATGTTCTCTATAGTGCTGCCAGGGTAGTAGTATTATTATCATCACAAGGGCATCCCACGTAAACTCTGTAGTTTTGGGAAGAACCATGTAATTCCAAAAAATACAGTGCAAAAGACCAAAAAAAATCCAAGTCTTGGATTCTCTGATGAATAAAAAATGAAAAGGAAAAATAAACCCCAAGCACTAGTCAACACATCCTTTCCTATTGCAAAAGACACTCCTCCTGCATGTATGGTGCATCCTTGTTTTCCTTGTGCATGTAGGAAAGTCTTAGTTGAATCTCTGACTCTTTGCTCAGGCCAAGAAAGATTCTACTCTGAAGGGCTGAAGAACAACAGAAAATTGATGTTAGCAACCCTGAGACAGATGGACCATCAGTCTGATTCAGGATAAAGCAATTTCTCGTGTTTCCATTCTACATCATTCTTCCTGAACCAATCAGGTGCGATGACAAAATTATCATACAGGTGGGATCACCTGGCATGATATATAGATAGTACCAAGCAAGAAAACAAGCCTTAATGGGCTCCACCAAACATACAGTCTCTTAGAGATTCTCATTTGATCAGAATATACCCACAATTGATTTATTGCTGGAGGTTTTTAAGAAGAGACTGGACTGCCACTTGTCTGGAATGGTTTAGGGACTCTTTCTTGAGCAGGGGGTTGGGCTGGAAGACCTCCAAGATCCCTTCCAACTCTGTTATTCATAAATTAATAATTCCTCTTTGGTAGAGGAAGGAAGGGAGTATTGGAAAGCCAAGTGAACAAATTCCTGAGCAAAACATCCCATCCCAACTAAATCCAGCCCAGCCCAGCCCAACATATCACCAGCCCAACCCATCCTAACCCAATAGCACAGGAAGAGTTTGCTGGAGCCTGTGTTCCCCCAGGTCCACTGAGAGCTTGTGAGAAAATTTTAAAAGGAAACTAATCTACACACAGACATGGTCAGACACCAAGGATCAAGAACGTATGTTAAATTGCAGTTCAAAGATTTAAGTGTATACACAAAAATCTAGTCAATTAAAGTTCAGCACTAAACCGGTGCCAGGTAAGTGTCAACAGAATTCAAGAAGGTTTGGACTTGGAGCACTTGTGGGAACATAATGACTCTCAGCTAATGACACGCTTAACCCAGCTCTGCCTGCTCTTCTCCTACTGACACACAGACACACACAAGTTGTTATGTTGAGTTATGGAGAAATTAACTAAATAGGCATTAGGATTCAATTCTATTTTCCACACATTCGGATCAAGTTACCTGGGTTTTTTTTCACAAGTTTATTCTTATTTTGAGACCAAATTGCCACCTAGTATTGGGGCACCCATTGTTCTTTTCTTCATTCTTTCTCTTGCAAACTTTTTCTTAAAACCTAACACTCATTCATGATCAATTTGATGTTGGGTAGATTTTAATGAACTTTAAATGGCAAAATTTAGGCTTAAATTGAAGAAAGTAAGGGAAAGCACTTCCCCTTACATTCATTCAGGTATGAATGAAATCATATCCCTGATGAATATACAGTAGAGCTGACAAATAGATTTAAGGAATTAGATCTGATAGACAGAGTGCCCAATGGTGGGATTCAACTTATTTAACAACCGGTTCTCTGCCCTAATGTTTTCTTCCAAAAACCAGTTCACCAAACTGCTCAGAAATTTAACAATCGGTTCTCCCGAAGTGGTGCGAACTGGCTGAATTCAGGCACTGAGAGTGCCTGAAGAACCACTAAAGAGGTCCACAACAATGTATAAGAGGTAGCAACTAAAACAATCCCAAAGAAAAAGAAATGCAAGAAAGCAAAATGGCTGTCTGAGGAAGCTTTGCAAATAGCTGAGGAAAGAAGGAAGAGAAAGGCAAGGGAGAAAGAGAACAATACACCCAATTGAATGCAAAATTCCAGAGAATAGCTAGAAGAGATAAGAATGCCTTCTTAAATGAACAGTACAAAGAAATAGAAGAAAACAATAGAATTGGGAGGACCAGAGATCTCTTCAAGAAAATTGGAGATATGAAGGGAACTTTTCATGCAAAGATGGGCATGATAAAGGACCAAAATGACAGGGACCTAACAGAGATAGAAGATATTAAGAAGAGGTGGCAAAATTACACAGAAGAACTATTCAAGAATGAGTTTAACATCCCTGATAACCATGATGAAGTGAAGAGAAGCAGTGGTAACACCGGTTGGAACCCACCACTGAACTAAAGAGCATCTTGATGGGGGGGGGGGAAGAAGGAGAGTGCAAAAGTTGGCTTGAAACTCAACATTAAGAAAACTAAGATCATGGCATCTGGCCCTATCAATTCCTGGCAAATAGATCGGGAAGAAATGGATGTCAGCATTCCAGAAAACCCCCCAACTCCAAGTAAAACTCTGAAGCAAGCAGTTTTCAAAGTTCTATTTACTAGAATAGGTAAACTGGCACATCTGGGAAAACCTGAATCTGAGAGGTCCAGGTTTTCCTCAGTAAATCAAAACCCCCAAAACCACCCCCTCACTCCTCAGACGATCACATGCTCCAATCACCATCCGTCCGATCTCGAGACAGCACTCCGACCACTCCTTCTCCAGATGCAGGATCGGCCTGACCTTGATCGACAGGAAAAATGCTATTATGTCTACAGATAACCCTCTATTAAATCCCCCCTCCTACTTTCCCACACAGGAGAAGGTGGCAGCATGGAAGCTTCCAGCCTAATATGGTTTCTAAAGCTGACAGGCATCCCGTGCCCCCCGCTGCAGAAAAAAAAAACACTGTTATGTAAATAGGTTTGGCGGGAAGTTTGAATTAACTGACCCTCAGCTGATTGGCTGACCACCACAGCTGCAAGGTATATAAAGGGAGCAGTTTCCCTAGGTCAGTCGCTGGGTTCTCACCCTAATAAACAGAGCTGTTGTCACTCACTGCCTGGCTTGCTGCATCCTCATTCACCCAACATTGGCGATGAAGGTGAGATTTTGAGGCCAGAAGCCAAGGAAAGAGCTGAAGCCACAACCAAAAAGAGCTGAAATCACGTTCCGAGAGAGAAGCGGAACAACCAACCACAGAATCCAGCCAGCGAGCGAGCGGAGCACAGGAGAATTGCGAACGATGTCTGCCTACACCCCGCCAGCGCCCTTCAACCCCAAGGAGGAGAAGTGGGGGTCCTACACATCCCGGTTCAAGTGCTTCATGGTGGCCAATGACCTGCAAGGACTACCGGACGTGAGGAAGAAGGCTCTGTTCCTGAGCCACTGTGGACCACGAGTGTTCGACACAGCCGAAGCCCTGGCGGAGCCGAACTTGGTCCACACCATATCATGGTCAACACTGCAGACCCTGCTGAAAGACCACTATGCCCTGACGCCTTCCAAGTACGTCCAGCGGTACGAGTTCCGGCAAAGGCTGCAGCAGGATGGCGAGTCGATCAGCAAGTACGTCGCTGCCCTGCGTAAGGCCACAAACCAGTGCGAGTACCGAGACTTAGATGAGATGCTCCTAGAGCAACTAATCTGCGGAGTGAGAGACGGCCGGCTACAACAGAGGCTACTTGCGAGATTGAACCTGATCCTGCACATCGCCCTAGATGAAGCAAGAGCACAAGAGTCATCCGTAAAGGCTGCCAAGAGACTGCAAAGGGACCATCCATGGCCGGACAGCGCAGAGGTTGGCGACCGTACACCGTGAAGCCATGAGCACCGGGAGCGAAGGGGAGTCCGAGGAGGAAGTCTACCACACAGAGCAGTCCAGGCCGGATCGACGAGGACCCAGAGATGACTGCGCCAGCTGCAGAGGCCCCCACCCCCGACACAACTGCAAGTTCCGGGATGCGATCTGCCGGTTCTGCGAGAAAAAGGGACACATCGCTCGAGTCTGCAGAGCCAAGCAAGCAAAGGGCCACAAACGACGTGGGCAACCCAGCCAATCCAAAATGGCACCGCGCCAGATACCCAATAAAGATGGCGGAAGCCGGAAGGGCACGAAAATCAAAGACATACAGGCCTACACCATCCACATCAGCCAGACCTGCACATCCCCCGGTGAGAAGACCTACACCGTGGTCGAGATTGAGGGTCGTGAGTGCCAGATGGAGATCAACAAGGGATCTCCCATATCCATCATGTCGTGGGCCACCCTCAAGAAAGCCATCCCCAGCGCACACAAGCGGCAGCTCCAACCACAGCGACGCCGACTTAGATTACCAAGGGAACCGCATCCCAGTCGAAGGAATAGGCGAGTTCCAGGTATGATACGGGGACTTCAGCAAGAGACTCCCTCTCACCATCGTCAGTGGCAAGCTCCCAAGCCTCCTGGGCATGGACTGGTTTCGAGCCCTGGGCATGGGATTCACCGGAGTGAGGAACATCCAGAGCACCCTGAGGGACGACCTGATGCAGGAGTTCCAGGAAGTGTTCGACGAAAGGCTTGGCAAGTATGTGGGGACCCCTATCTCATTCAACCTCGACCCTAATGTTGCCCCAATCTGTTTAAAGCCTAGGAGGGTGTCATTCGCCCTAAAGCCCAAGATAGACATTGAGCTGGACAAGCTAATAAAGCAAGAGATGCTTGTGCCAGTCGACCACGCCAAATGGGAGACCCCAATTGTGACACCTGTGAAACCGTACGGGTCAGTGCGCATATGCGCCGATTATAAATGCACAATTAATAAGGCCCTGCAACAGAGCGCCTATCCGGTCCCAATTGTGCACCATCTCCTGCATTCCCTGGGCCCTGGCAAGATTTTCACCAAACTAGATCTTGCGCAGGCGTACCAGCAGCTACCGGTAGATAGCGCTACCGCGGAAGCACAGACTATTGTAACACATAGAGGCGCCTTCAAGTGTACGCGCCTACAATTCGGAGTCAGCATAGCCCCCGGACTTTTCCAAAGTACAATGGAGCGGCTGCTGCAGGGGATCCCTGGGGTGGTTCCATATTTCGATGATGTACTCATCATGGCGGGAGACGAGCAACAACTGGGGGGGAGGCTGAGAACGGTCTTAGAAAAATTCAGAAATGCTGGACTCCGGGTCAAACGCAACAAATGCATGATCGCCGTCCCCTCCATAGAGTTCCTGGGGTACCGAGTAGATGGCACCGGCATACACCCCACCGAGAGTAAAATCAGGGCAATCCAAGAGGCCCCCACCCCTAAAGACAAGGCGGAACTACAGGCGTTCCTGGGACTGCTTAACTTTTATGCCATCTTCTTAAAGGACAAGGCAACAGTGGCTGAACCCCTACACAGACTGTTAGCCAAAAAGTCCACATGGACATGGGAGAAGGCCGAGGACAGGGCATTGGCAAACATCAAGAAAGTGCTATCAGCTGAGAGTTTCTTGATCCAATACAACTCAATGCTTCCCCTTGTTTTAGCCTGTGATGCGTCTCCTTTCAGCGTGGGAGCCGTCCTGAGCCATAGACTTCCGAATGGCCTAGAGGCACCCATCGCCTACTACTCCCGAACTCTGTCAAGCGCTGAGAGGAATTACAGTCAGCTTGGCAAAGAGGCCCTCGCCGCCATCTCGGGAGTAAAGAAATTCCATGAGTACCTGTTCAGGAGGCACTTCGACCTGATTACTGACCATCGCCCGCTCCTAGGTCTCCTCGCAGGAGACCGACCAACACTGGCAGCCCTATTGCCCAGGATGACATGCTGGGCCATTTTCCTCGCAGCCTAGTCCTATCACCTGGTACATCGACCAGGGGTGGACATGGGAAATGCCGATGCACTCAGCCGCTGCCCACTACCAGACAAGCTGGACAACCCCACACCCGGCATCCCCATCCTGCTGATAGACGTTTTGGACTTGGGACCCATCACATCAGCAGAGGTAGCCAAAGCCTCCAACAAAGACCACATGATCCAGACGGTTGCAAGTTGGGTGACGAGGGGGTGGCCGGAAAAGACTGGGAGCGGGGAATTCAAACAGTATGCGAGCAAACAGGACGAACTAACAATGCAAGGGGGGTCCTTGCTATGGGGCGAACGGGTTATTGTTCCCTTGTGCCTAAGGGAAAAAGTCTTAACACTGTTGCATGAAGGGCACCCTGGGATTGTACGGATGAAGGGACTAGCCAGGAGCTACGTCTGGTGGCCCAACATGGATGCAGGGCCCACTCTGGGAAGCAGGGACAATCACGGAGATCACGGGGCCCAAATCGTACAGGGTAGACATGGGGGACGGGAGAGTTTGGTGCAGGCACATAGACCAACTGAGAAGGCGAATCGCAACAGACGCCGAGGAAAACTTCAACGAACTGCTCCCTGACTACCAGCTAGAACAACAAACTAAGTCCGAGTGCAGCAGAGGACTTAGCTGACGATCCTGGCGTCCGGAGCCGCCCCAGCAAGGAGTTCCCGCCAGCCGGAGAAGTTGCCACCCAGAAGAGATCTCGGAGGTTCCATTGGCGGACCAGGGAGAAACAGGGAGTCCCTCCAACCTGTTCAACGCCACCCCTCCGACTGAACTGTGCAGGTCGACCAGGCTACGTATACGCCCTGATCACCTGAGAAACTTTGTATGTAAATAAAACCCAAAGTGACTTCTGGGAGGGGAGGAGTGTTATGTAAATAGGTTTGTTTGGCGGGAAGTTTGAATTAACTGACCCTCAGCTGATTGGCTGACCACCACAGCTGCAAGGTATATAAAGGGAGCTGTTTCCCTAGGTCAGTTGCTGGGTTCTCACCCTAATAAACAGAGCTGTTGTCACTCACTGCCTGGCTTGCTGCATCCTCATTCACCCAACTTAACACACACCCTGAAAAATAAAACAGACAAAACACAAAAAAAGGGGTTAACACCTTGTACATCACCTCTTAACCCCCTCTCCCTCCTCCAGGAGGACCCTTTGGTTTCTCAGGGAATTTATCATGAAATAGCTTTACTAGAGTATCAGCATTCACATCCCAACTTTTCACCTAAGTAGCTTCAGATAACGGGTAACCCTTCCAGTTTACCAAATATTGTAACCGAATCCTGTATAGTCTAGAGTCAAGGATCTTCTTAACTTCATAATGAGTCTCCCCTTGTACTACCAAAGGAGGGGTGGGAGCAATTGGTAAGGGCCTTAAGTTAGACCCTCTTGCTGGTTTCAATAAGCTACTGTGAAAAACGGGGTGCATTTTCCCTAATATGCAAGGGAGGCTAAGTTGGACAGTCACTGGGTTAATCACTTTCACTATAGGGAAGGGACCTATGAATTTGGGTCCAAACTTCATGCTAGGCAACCTCAATCTTAGGTATTTGGTTGAAAAAATACACCTTATCTCCTATTTGGAAAGGCATGCTGGTGAGGGGACCCAGTAGAGAGGTTTCGCATTCCCCATGCCGGCTGCGTCTGATGTCTCCCAACTTCGGGATGGCCATGCTGTGCTGATCCGCTCCTCATTTCATCCCTGGCTGGGTAGAGAGGTGCCTGTGCCCCGCTAATTCCTCTGCCAGGTCCTGGATTGGGGAAGGTGAACGTAGGTTGCGCTAAACTCCATCTCACTTGAGGAGGTTGGGAGGGGAGGTGTAACTTCCGACTTCCATCTGTTCAAAATGCTCAGGGAGCCCAGTCAATGATTGGCTTCACAAGGGAGGAAACAGGTTCCAGTCCCGGGAGTCTTTGGATCCCAAAGCTGTCCCTCTTCTCCACTCTGGCTCATGGAGTGACTCCATTGGGCTGGGAGCGGCACTATATCCAAGCAGTCCCTCCTCTGGTCCTCTTTCTGGAGTTGGATCAGACTGGCAACTTTTTCAGGAATCTGACTCCTTGGGCCGAGCACCTAGCCTTCGGGTCGCCTTGCAGTCTCAACGGTTTTCACCATTTCTTCAGAAGGAGAAACCAGGGTGTTGGTAAATCGTTGAGTATACGTCCCCACGGCCCCCTCTGAGATCTCTTCTTTCTCCTCCATTTTCACTGAGTTTTCACACCACCTGAGGTTTAGGTAGATGCTGGGGCTCAGCACCCCTGACAGCCCCCTTTCGGGGTGCTTCATGTTGTGACTCCGACCCCCAAGCCTGTCTTATCAGAGGGAGAAGACTCTGAAAGTGAAGGAGAGGAGTTAGCAAGGCCTCCCTCTCCAGGACCCTCCTCTCTGGCAATGCCTCAGGTGTCCTCCGAAAGCCAAGTGATAGGCCAGGGGCCAGGCACTTCGGAGCCGCAGTTGGACAGCGATGGATATGAGTCTTGGCTGGACCCCCAACAGCATTGCAGAGATAAGTGTGCGCAGCAGAGGAAGAGGCGTGCCAGAGATTAAGCTGAGTCACTGGACCACACCCCACAGGGGATAAAAGGAGGTGTGGTGGCCAGTCAAGCCTTGTGATGAACAAAACTGAAAGCTAGCAAGTCATTCTGCATTTCTGGAACTTTGTTATATGCTCTGCTTGGATTGATTTTTGGACTGGACTTGACTATTCTTTGGCTTTTGTGCACTTACTTTGATGTTTCGGAAGGAGGAGAAAAACCTCCCTTTGTAAGTAAAAACTTTGGGCAAGCAGCCACTGGGTTGCTGCCAATTCTGTTATCAAAGGAAATTCTTGTCTGCTGGTTTATTTTAACTCTTGGTCGACTGCTGGTGTGCGTGTGTGAGGCGGGGACAGAACACTTCAATAGAGATTCAGGTTAATGTCAGCATTCCAGAAAACCCCCCAACTCCAAGTAAATCTCTGAAGCAAGCATTTTTCAAAGTTCTATTTACTAGAATAGGTAACCTGGCACATCTGGGAAAACCCAAATCTGAGGTTTTCCCTCAGTAAATCAAAACCCCCCAAACCATCCTCTCACTCCTCAGACGATCACATGCTCCAATCACCATCCATCCCATCTCAAGACAGCACTCCGACCACTCCTTCTCCAGATGCAGGATTGGCCTGACCTTGACTGACAGGAAGAATGCTGTCTCTACTAAATCCCCCCTTCTACTTTCCCACACATGAGAAGGTGGCAGCATGGAAGCTTCTGGCCTAATATGGCTTCCAAAGATGACAATGGAGGTCATGACAGATTTTATTTTCCTGGGCTCCAAGATCACCGCAGATGGGGACTTCAGCCAAGAAATTAAAATATGCCTGCTCCTGGGGAGGAAAGCTATGGCAAATCTAGACAGCATACTAAAAAGCAGAAACATCACCCTGCCAACAAAAATGCCTATAGTCAAGGCTATGGTTTTCCCAGTTGCAAGGTATGGCTGTGAAAGTTGGACCATAAGAAAGGCTGAGCACCAAAGAATTGAGGCCTTTGAACTATGGTGCTGGAGAAGACTCCCGCGAGTCTTCTTGATCGCAAGGCGATCAAACCGGTCAGTCCTAGAGGAGATCAACCCTGACTGCTCTTTAGAAGGCCAGATCCTGAAGATGAAACTGAAGCAGCAGGCGTGAGCTTAAATGGACTCCAGAGGATAGTAGAGGACAGAAAGGCCTGGAGAAACATTGTCCATGGGGTCACAATGGATCGGACACGACTTTGCAACTAACAACAACAAAACAACAAAATGGCATTTTAGGAAATGGACTCATTGCCAATTCGTATGTTTGAGTTTGGGACTGAATTTTGCCTCCTTATTGAAAAATCCAAGACTTCTGCAGATTGACCACCAGGTTCAAGTTACTTAACATGTCTTACATAAATTTTGGGCTCAATTATGATCATAAGTCGAGGACTACCTGTATTGGACTTACTATTGGAGAGAAAAGAGGGGAAAGAGGGAGGAGGAGGGGGAGGGAGGCACATGCTGTACTTACAAATTAAAATAATTTCCCACATTATAACTTCTCACCCTGTACATAATTCTCTTCCATCCTCTTTGTGAAGTCCTATGCAATATTTAGAAGCTCCTGCTTTAAAAAATAATGAGTAAATTCTTCTTTACCTACATCCAGATATGCCTGGCTGTATTTCATCAGTAACACCACCACCCCAAACCCTGAATTCAAGGCTCTACATTTTTAAAGAGATAGATAGTAGAGATGGATAATTGATCAATTTTATTCCTCCTTGCTATTCTTTTGGATTTTATTTTAAAAGAAAACATAATAATTTGGAGGCTAAAATCACCCAGAGTCACTCAACAGTGAGATGAGTGGCCTATAAACTTAATAAATACATCCATTAAATACACAAATTCTGGTAAATAGTTTTTGTTTTAAAAAGACCACCATGTTCATACATCTCTTCTTTAATCTCAGGCTATTTCCTTCCAACAGTTTAGGGAAAACTCAATTTAGAATGAATTTACACTTGCAAGAAATGTTTAAAACAATTTTAAAGATATTATAGGGTCACTTAGATTCAGAGTACAGGAGAAAAAAGCTAAATTTTAAGACCCACCTTCAACCTTTCCGGCTGATGCTTAGCAATAACGACATAATGGAAGCAACCCAAGCAAGGGAAAGTGCAAATGCATAAAGACAAACAAAATCAATTTCAAATTATTTGATAAATATAAATATCTTGACCTAGTACTGAAGAAATTATAATATCAGCTCCAACTCTCATTAGAACTAATATTCCTAGCGGGTATGATAAAGGAAATATAAAACATATTAAAAAGCATAAAAAGTATCTCTTAAATTAGCTAAACTTCTGACAACTTCATGGAGAACATTCATACAGTTTTCTTGGCAATAGTCTTTTGGTGTATGTGTGTATGTTTGTGTGTGTGTATTTACCTACCAGTCTAATCTTCAAGCCTGCCATTTCTTGGAGATTTCCCATCCAACAACTACCAGACATAATGTTGCTTATTTTTTGAGTCACAACATCAGCCAGGTGATGCCGCTAAATGGCCCCCTTTTCAAAAAGGGGGGAAGAAAATTAAACCACTAACCATTAGTGAGTTTCACTTGTGAATCCTGAAAGGTCTAAAACAGGGGTCCCCAACCTGTGGGCTGCAGCCCATTAGCAGCCGTGAGGGGTTTGCAACTGGGCCGTGGAACTGGCCAGCTAGCACACGCTCATCCTCACTTATCCAAGCAGCAGACAAACATGTGGGCACACACTTCATTTGCATGCCACTCATGCAAGTGGAGCTGTGCATGCACAAACCATCCCCTCTCCCCCTACCTGGACCACAAAGCTGGAAACGTTGGGGAACTCTGGTCTAGAATGAACCAAACTTGTCAAGTAATCAGGAGGAGGGGGAGGGGGACGGAGTGGGGGAGGGGGAGGGGGAGGGGGAGGGGGAGAAGGAGAAGGAGAAGGAGAAGGAGAAGGAGAAGGAGAAGGAGAAGGAGAAGGAGAAGGAGAAGAAGGAGAAGGAGAAATCACAAAATACCTCAAGAAAAAAAATGTGAGGCTAGTTTTATCTCTGCATCCTCGTGTGGTACATCATGGGTAGAACATTTTTATCTCAGTAAAATCTCACTACTATGATGTTTTCAGGAAGTTGATGAAGTTGGTTTAGATGATAATACTGTTAACAATATAATAACATAGCTCCATTGTGAGAGCTAGTTGAGCAATCAGACCATAATGAAATAATGTTCAGCAATAACCTTTTATTAAGAATAATAGGAGAAACAGGTCTGCTTGGGTGAGACCTCACCAGAAGTCTGTGCTGAGCAGAGTGTTGGATACCAGAACTTAAACCACCCTTTCTAGGTCAAAGTTTCTGGTCATCAGAAGAATATGAAAAGAATATCTCAAGAAAATATAATAAGAAAGAAATGTCAACCACAGAAAAAAACCCTGCTTGGATTATTGATGTATAATCAATCATTTCGAGAGACAGCAATGTTAAAGATAAAATAGAAAAGACTAAGATTTGCAAGTAGAAGTATTGTAGGAAGACCCCTCTTCCCCCCCACCCCCGGAGAGGAGAGGAGAGGAGAGGAGAGAAGGGAAGAGAAGTTGTTTTGAATGTACACTAATGGGCATACATTAAAATGAAACTTCATTGCATACAGCTCTCAAAGGTTCACCATCTCCAATATACACCATATAAACATGTCAAAAATATAAATAAATAAATAAATAAATAAATAAATAAATAAATAAATAAATACAAAACTATGCATATACCCACATATATTATATGACACAGAGAAACAACACAACACAACTAGTTTGGGTGCATACATGGCAAGAAAAACAAATCTTGCAAATTTACAGATGGATGGCATAAGGAACAAAGCTGTTACAGAATCTGGTAATCCTGCTATAAATACTTCGAAACCTCCTCCCAGAGGGGAGCAACAGAAACAGACCATAAAGTGGGTGAGTGGGGTATCTGACAATGTTTTGAGCTCTAAACACATAGCGATTATAAACAGTGTCCTGAATAAAACCGGAAGCGAGCTTCCTATAATCTTCTCAGCTGTCTTTACCACTCTCTGTAGGGACTTTCTATCTGAGGCGCTGTGGCCACCAAACCAAATAAGGATGCAGTTGTTGTTGTTCAGTTGTGGTCCGACCATTTGTGACACATGGACTACAGCATGCCAGGCTTCCCTTTCCTCTATGCACATAGTGTATATTACTCTATATTTCCTTTTCTTGGCTATTTTACTTGTTAATTTTATTTATTTTTTTTAGAAATCATATAAGGACAGTGCTTGCTGAAATTATAAAATAGAGAGTGAATAGGATTTCCAGTCACTGAGCAAGGGAACTTCACTTCCTTCAATTCTTTGCAAAGAATATAAAATTAGTTGAATTACCTGAAGGTTTCTAACTGTCTAATTTAGGTGCCTGGATTTAGATCTTTTTACAAATTTGGCATATTGAGGTCTTACCTTATCAGAACTACCTGCTCTGTGACTTGATAAAACTCAGGCTGAATTAAAGCAGAGGATTTGGGATCTAGAAATCCAGAATGACAGAACCAAAGTTTCCCACCCCTTCTATAGCACAATTACAGGAAGTCCATGACTTACAACCTCAATTGAGCCCAAAATTTCTGTTGCTAAGTGAGGCAGTTGTTTTATTTATTTATTTATTTTTAAATTTGTATACCGCCCTTCTCCCTGAGGACTCAGGGCGGTGAACAGCCAAGTAAAAACATAAACTACAACGAATAAGATCGTAAATTAGGGGGGCCTTATTTACCACGAACCTGGCATTGCACAGCATCAGCCGGAGGCCCAGGTCCTGAGTAACTGTGCCACCTAGTATCCGAGAGGAGCCTTGGGGACCGGGGCGCGCAATTGCTCTCAAGTAGCAAGTGCACACCCCCGACACATGATATGGTCCCCTGCTCCCGCCATATCTGCCCCTCCCATCCACCGTGCTGATGGTACATCCCTCATTAAGATAGCCCGCCTTCCCCTCCCCAATCCCTCATCGTTAATTGAGTTGTTAATTGAGCTTTGCTCCATTTTATGACCTTTCTTGCCACAGTTGTGAATCACTGCAGTTGTTGAATAAGTAACATGGTTGTTAAGTGAATCTGGTTTCCCCGTTGACTTTGTTTTTTAGATGATCGCAAAAGTGGATCACGTAACTTATGCGACCATCATAAATATTAACCAGTTGTAAAGTGTCTGAATCTTGATCACATGACCATGGAGATGCTGCAATAGTCGTAAGTGTGAAAAATGGTCAGAAGTCACTTTTTTCTGTGCCATTGTAACTTCAAAAGGTCACTAAGTGAATGATTGCAAACCAAAGACTACTTGTGCTCTTTCTCCCTGATCAGTCCCTAAATATTTACTTAAAATCTCCTTTGTTCCACATTAAAGATTGTTTACCATGATCTGAATTGAGGCACTATCTATCAGGACAACAATTATAAGCTTCCCTTATAATAGCAGAACCTGTTTCTATTCAGACCCAGAGGAATAATCTGTCTCACTTGTGCTCTTAAAATGTCTATTCAACACCTATTAGAAATTAAGTTTAATACGTCCAATTGTTAATAACTAATTGCCATTGCAACTGGGAGATTATTACTCTTCTCCCACGTGACCACTCTCCAGAAACTTCTTAAGAAGTTTGCACATTCTTATCCTTAACTATGATTGTTAGGATCTAGTGGATTTGATAAGGTTTTGATGGGAACAGAAAAAAAGATTTTGGCCAAACTATATAACTACCTACTAGATGAAGATAGAACAGAGGACACAATTAAAAACCAAATGGGCAATGGGAGAAGAATATTGGACACAGTATAAATTTTAACGAGTGGGAAGAGGCATGGAATAGGAATTATAAAATGACCAGAGCAGTGACATAAGGAAAACCAGTATAAAATGTTACACAGGCAGCATCTAGCCCCTGCTAGGCTAGCAAAGATGTATCAAATATTCACCCAAACTGTTGGAAATGTGGTCATGGGCAGGGCACCTTCTTCCACATGTGGTGGACATGCCCTGATGCAAAAAGGTATTGGAGCAAGATTTGGAGATAGTTACAAGAAATAATTGGAGAAGATATTGAATTGACACCTGAAATATTTCTCCTGGGAATAGTAAAGAGGAATTATGGAAAGAAAAAGATTTATTTAATTATACATATCACCACTGCTGCGAGACTGCCATACGCACAATACTGGGAAGAGAAAGATCTGCCAACAGAAGAACATATAATTAGGAAAATACTGGAGTGCGCAGAGATGAGCAAACTAACACATGAAATAAATGAGGATGAAAACTCAGAATACCATACTGTTTGGGTAAGGTGGTATGAATGGATGAACGATAAAATAAAAAAAGGAGAAAAAGATGTGCCTAATAAAAGGAATAAGTAGCTTAAGAAATACCAGGTGCATATCTTGTGTATATGTATATATGTATAAACACTGCACTTCCGATGTAAATAGAAATGGCCTGGTTCCTTGTCATGTTATTAACAGTTCACTTCCAATGGTTGTAGGATCTTCTCACATCTCAACTTTTTCCAAGATCGCTCAGCAGCTACAGAGGCCCGCTGAACCACCTTTTGGGAACTGAATCCAAAGCCCAGTTAAATAATGCAGAACATTTTCAGCAAATTCTACAGCAAATGAAAATGGTTTTTAATGACTGCCTGTTCTCTTGTGTTTTTGTTTTGTTCTTTGCTTCCTGTCACTGGAAGCTTTTTCCACTAGTACAATATGGGGCCATCTCCTCCCCCTTCTCAAAGTTTTGCCTTGATCAAGATCAAGGATGTTGAAAGAGTCAAATAGACATAGCTTCAAGAAGACAAAACAAAGGATCAAAGGCTTTTATGCTTTCACAATCACCTCACCCCTCCAAAGAACCTCATTTTCCTTTACATTCCCTCATAAACAGGGTGGATCTTCAGAGATTTGAACCAACTTCCAGAATTTTCAATAGTGATCCTTCTGGAAGCTGAAGTCCACACAACATGTGCCTGTCAGGGCATTTATTAATCCCATGTTTGGCTCTGGGACTAATTACCCTGGTTTAGAGGAGGAGATGAATCGAGGCTTATCCTTGTTTGCAATATTCCGAAAAGAAACGCGAGGAAAAGGTTTCTAATAAAACTCATTTATTTGTTATAAAGAAAATAAAACACCTCACTAACTAAGAAAAGTTAATTGTTACATTTTTGAAAGTAATTCGGGCCAGCTATCTTTCAGCCGGACCTTGCTGGAAAAAGAACAAAGGAAAAAGTGTGTGAAGGAATGTGGGTGGATACGGAAACACGTAGCTTACTGATAAGAAGTTGGCAAGCTACGGAGAGCCAGACAGTCCAGAAATAATGAGCTCAGCTGGTAAATAAAATAACGCAGGGACATTCCCCTTCTTTGCCAGTTGAGCGAATATCAGTACATCATCAAATAAGGCACATCTTCTTTCGCAGATACTCGTGTTGAGCTGCTGGAAGTGGTTTGTTGAGCATATCAGCAATTTGATCATGTGTAGATACATATTGCATTTTGACAAAACCTTTTTTCACTAAATGTTTTATGTTTTGATAACGGATGTCAATGTGTCTGGACCTAGAACCTGTGAAATGAGATTCAGAAATATAAACCACCGATTCATTGTCTTCCATCACGGTGATCGGTCGGATCGGGTGTGTCCAGATATCTGTGACTAAAGCATCAAACCAAGTTAGAGAATTACATGCATCTGAAACACAAGCATATTCAGCTTCAGTAGATGAACAAGAAACAAAATTCTGTTTACGTACTTGCCAATAAACAGGACATCCATTTAAGAACATCATATAACCTGAAGTACTTTTACGTGATTTCTTATCACTTGCCCAATCAGAATCTGCATAACAACATAATTCTGCATAATCAGTATGTGTTGGTTCTAACAATAACTTCAAGTGTTTGGTGTATTTTAGGTATCTCAATAATTTCTTAATACATGTCCAATGAAACTGTTTTGCTTTACCTACGTGTCGAGATAAGAGATTAACACTAAGTGCAATGTCGGGTCTGGTCCAACTACTAATGTACAATAGTGACCCAATGACTGAACGATAAAGTGTTTGATCCTCGAACTCAGGACTTTCTTCTTATGTCAAGTTGTGAAAATCTGTTTGCATGGGTGTCTTTGTTGTGTTAGCATCTTTCATGTTGCAATAATGCAAAACTTGTTCAATTTTATCTTCTTGTGAAAGACTAAACCCCTTCTGTGTTTTTTTCAATCTGAACACCTAAATAAGTGCTAATGTGACCTAATGATTTCAATGTGAAGTATCTCTGCAAAGCTTTGGCAAAAATTTCACTCATTTGCTTATTTGGACCAATATAAACAATATCATCAACATAAACAAGAACTATCTCATATGCATTGTTAGATCTTTTTGTGAACACGCACTCATCAGTTTCGGACTTAATAAAGCCCATTGAATTTAGTTTGTCAGTAAGACATAAATACCACATTAAACCAGATTGTTTCAGACCATAGAGACTTTTGTTTAGGAACCAGGTATCCCCTTCTTGCTGTCGGAACCCTGGAGGACTTTTCACATAGATCTCTTCATCTAGGTCTGCATGTAGATAAGCCGTGTCAACATCAAACTGGAAAACTTCTAAACCAAGGATAGTTGCAGTTGCTAAAGCAATTTTTACACTCTCAGTTCTGACTGTCGGTGAGTAAGTATTTGTGTAGTCCTCAGGATAACGTTGAGCGAAACCCTGAGCTACAAGTCTGGCCTTGTACAGTGACTCACCATTTGGTTTCTTTTTGATTCTGTAGACCCATCGAGTGCCAATGACCTTTTTGTTTGCTGGAGGTTTTGCAGGTGTAAATACTTTAAGTTTCTTTAGACTGTCCATTTCAACCTGCATTGCTTCATACCATTTGTCTTGCTCTGAATCAGGGAGCTGCTTGATTTGTGTGAAATTATCAGGTGGAAGTGTGACATTGCAAATCAAAGGCAAGGGTGCTTTTGTCAGTTGCCAAGAATATCGTTGTGGAGGGATTCCTTTCGTGGCCCTCTTGGAGCGTCTTGGAACAACTGTCCAGTCTTCTTCTTCTTCGTCCTCGTCCTCACTTTCGTCGCTAGCGTCAGCATCCGTGGCTTGCGAAGACGGAACATCGGGTTGAGAAGAATTGGTGGAATCTTGATCATCAATCTGCGTAGCATCAGCAGTATCATCTCTGGGAAAATAAACTCCAGGATCATTGGAATGAATCCTGGACCAGTCAATATCTTCTTCAAAATTAGCAGATTGGGAAATCACAATTACATGTTTAGAGTCAATAAATTTGCTCCACTTTGAGTTATCATCAATACCCATAAATCTCAGTCTCTTTGCTGCTGGACTTCCTTTTCTTCTTTGAGCTAAGGGAATGTTCACCATAGCATATGAACCAAAAATATGAATGTTTTTAAGATTGGGCTTGTAGCCATACAACATGAAGAAAGGAGTCTGATTTGTTACACTGCTCCAAGTACGGTTGACAATGTAATTTGCATACTTGATAGCTTCACCCCAGTATATCATATCAAGGCTGGCGTCTTCTAGGAGACAACGCATCATGGTTTGCAGTACCTCTCCGTTGTGAGCCGGTGTGTCAGGGGGTGAAGTCTGATGAATAATTCCATTCTTATGCATCCAGTCCTGGAAACGCTGAGACATGAATTCGGCACCACGATCACTCTGGATTCTGGTGATGCGAACTTGGTGTTGGGTAGAAACAAGGGTTGCAAAGTCTTTAAAGATCTGAAAGGTCTCTGATTTTTCTTTCATAGGATATACATATCCATATCTAGAGTAATTATCAACAATTGTTAGAAAATATTTTCTACCACCAAATGATGGAGGGAATGGACCAACTATGTCAATGTGAACCAGATCAAAAATGCGTGTTGACAGGCGTGTAGCGCGTTTGGGAATGGCTGCTGCTTTGGATTTGGCCTTCTTGCATACAGCACAATCCAAAAACACCTTACACCCCTTTAGATCCAAACCTTTTGCGAACTCCGGCATCTTCCTAAGAACACGGAAACTGGCATGCCCCAATCTTCTATGCCATTTGTGGATACACCTGGAATGCAAAGGTTTACCAGTTAGTGAATTCTCAACATTAACATTTTTATGCGGAACCTCAGGCTTGCTCTGAGCAACCTGTTTACCAATTCTCTTTTTGTTGGCTTTAGGAGCCTTAGGAATAGCAACAGGATCTCTCACTGGAGCATCTCTCTCTGGGCCTGTGCTCTCCCTTTTTGGAGTTTGCATATTTGCCTGTGTTTGTGTTTTAGGCTTTGGCTTTAAGTAATAAACACCACCAATTAATATGGTTTCAGCAACAATATCTCCATCTTTAACTATGTAACTTGCTTTTTCAAGGTGGTGAACTTGGAACTTTAACATTCTAGACAAGTGACACTGACTAAGCAAATTACTGGTTGCTGTTGGTATGTAATAAACATCAGGAATCAATGCATCAAGCTCTTCAACATAAACAGTTCCTTTTCCTTTGACCTGACAAGGATGATTTGAAAAAGAGTAAAGTTCACGTAGTTCTGGTTCAGGCTCGTGCATTTCTGTGAAAAGTTCCTTTCTGTAGGTAACATGCAATGCTGCACCACTGTCCAAAGTCCACAGGAGTCGTCTGTCGTACTCTGGTTGAGGTTGTGGATCATTGGTTAAAGCCAATGTGGCGAGTGGAGTTTGTGGATCACGCCGGGGACCACGACGACCTTGTCTACCGCCTCTGCCTCTGCCTCTGGAGTCTGTTCCTCTGGGCTGGTACGTGACGGGAGCTGGAACTCGTTGGGGACAATCCCGGGTGGCATGTCCCACACGATTGCAGGTGTAGCATCTTGGCGTCCTTGGAGCATAGGTCCTTCCTCGGAAGGGGCGTCTAGCTGGAGCTCTTGATGCGGGTGGTCCTCTCAAGTGTGGCGTGGCCGACATGAATGCTTCTTCTTCAATTAAAAGTCTACAGACATTGTCCACTGTGCGTTGAGCAATTGGGACTTGGTTAATTTTTGTAACAGCATCTTTCCATTCATAATTCAAAGAGTTAATAATGATGCTGATCATTTGAATATCTTCAATGTTATGGCCTCTTTCTCTCAATTCTGTTCTCAGACCTTTCAGTTTGGTCAAATGTCCTCCAATTTGTTCACCGGGTTTCAATCTCGAACCGTGGAGTTCAGACATGAGTAAACATGAAGATTCAATTGAGATAGGCCTGTAGCAATTTTCCAATTCAGCCCAAATTTGTCGGGCTGTTGTATTTGGTGGAAAAGTGACCTGCAGTTCAGTATCCATGGACATCAATAATGTTGTGCGAGCCCTTATCTCTAAATCTCTTATTGCATAAGTCCAAGGTTGAGCAGGTGGGTTAAAAACCATACAGTGACTGCCTTCTCTAAGAAGCAATAGTGTAATCTCACTGACCCAGGCTTTGTAATTATGTCCTGACATTTTTAGCTTTGACTCACCAGTTAGTGGAGAGACAGAAAATGCCTGGTAAGGAGCCTGCACTTGGTATGCTGGCTGTGCTGGCAGGAATGCCTGTGGTATTTGCTGTGCCTGTTGTGGACCTAAAAATGGTCTTGGTTGTGCCATTGGAGGTGGGCCAGGAGGTGGCCCTATTTGCACTTGTGGCTGGGGCACATATGCAGGCATTTGTAGCTGCTGTGGCTGATGCACTGGAATCTGCTATATTCCAGTTGCCATTTGTGCTTGATCTGCAATATTGGCATGACCTGCTGGAGATGCAATCATTTGCCTTTGCTTTGTTCCATCTAAAAAGACACCAACACCGCCAGGGGGTGTTTGAGTTTGGGCCTGTGAAAACACTTGTGGCATTTCAGCTTCCTGTAGTAAATTACTTTTGCCAGCAGATGGCGCTGCACCTTTGGGCAGCTTTGCATACGGGGCATTGTATGCTTTAGAGTAGGAGTGGTTATGTAAGACATGTGTAACTTGATCAGGGAGACTTTCATGTGACGTATGCAGTGCTCTTTGCCTTAATTGGCCTGACACAAAATCCACCAGGGGGAGTGTCTTTGGCTCCGGAGAAGAAGGCAATATGGCGCTTTTTGAAAAATTTAAGTCACGGGATTCTTCCTTATCATGCTCAAGCATAAACAAATCTCTCTTAAATCGAGACAGTTCATTTTCATAATATTTTACATGCTCACGATAGGATTTGATGGCCATCTCACGCTGGGTGAGCTTTGAGCTTCGAGGAGAATAATAAATTGTTTCTCTCTCTGCGTGGGAGGAATTTTGCTCAGCAGTGTACTTTAGCCTTGCATCGAGCGTTACAAATTCAGAAGGTTCTGGGAAGACTTTTTCAGAGCTTGGAAGATCAGAAGAAAATGTTACTGACCTCAGTCGTAAATCATCATCTTCAAAAACAGCTTCTGTCTTATCTCCGTCCATTTCTGTTCCCACGGCTTCTTCTCGTTCCAGGCGTGTGGCTGTAGTAAGGGGCTGGAAATCTGGAAACCTCCTTTCTGCCACCTTCTCAGCAAAATACATTTTGTATTTGTTTTACTTCTGTTTCGGCATCTCAGCAAAGATAATTAGCGTACCTCAGTAGCTAAAAACTAATTGCCTATGCGCTCTTATCAGAAGTAACAAAACAAGGAAAAAGCCATAAATCAAACCATCCTCTGCTACTAGAATGTCAGGGCATTTATTAATCCCATGTTTGGCTCTGGGACTAATTACCCTGGTTTAGAGGAGGAGATGAATCGAGGCTTATCCTTGTTTGCAATATTCCGAAAAGAAACGCGAGGAAAAGGTTTCTAATAAAACTCATTTATTTGTTATAAAGAAAATAAAACACCTCACTAACTAAGAAAAGTTAATTGTTACATTTTTGAAAGTAATTTGGGCCGGCTATCTTTCAGCCAGACCTTGCTGGAAAAAGAACAAAGGAAAAAGTGTGTGAAGGAATGTGGGTGGATACGGAAACACGTAGCTTACTGATAAGAAGTTGGCAAGCTACGGAGAGCCAGACAGTCCAGAAATAATGAGCTCAGCTGGTAAATAAAATAATGCAGTGACAGTGCCATCCAAGTTGGAGGAGGATTATTCTCTTTGATCTTCATGGTACTTTCTTTAGGCCACTGATTGAGTAACCTAAGAATATGCATTCCTGGAAGTAAATGGGTTTCCAGAAAGTGTAAAAATCTCTATTTAAAAAAAAAGAAGATTCTGGAGGCCCCCAAATCAAGAGCCCTTGACCCGACTTCTAAAATCTCTGCCTCTATTGCTGCTGTTCTGCCTGGTCTTCATTTCAATACCAGGACAAAACTGAGGCCATTATTATTGGAACTTTTTCCTGTTAAGTCTTGTATTAACGTACACAGATTTTTGTATCTCTGATTCTCCTTTTACATGTACTCCTGATACTCACAATCAATAGAGCAAGCAGAACCAGTCAAAACCTAAAGCCCAGTCCTAAGCTTGGAGAATTTCAATTTCACTTGGTAGGTAACACAGTTGCAACTCCAGCACCCACATATACTTAGCTGAGGCCTTAAGAAGGCTGAAGAGGTAGGCAAATCTTGAGTTCCACTCCCCCCAAAATAAGCCCCAGTGAAGGGGTGTGCATGGGCAGCACAGGAGGTAGCCCTTCCCTTCCCTGGTCACCTTATGGAAGTTCGGCACCTTAATTGCAGCCCACGGATCAGCTGAGTCAGCACAGGCTGGGAGCTGCCTCTCATTCTGTCTCTCTGCAGAGGCCTCCCAGTGCAATGCTCTGCCACAGCTTTGGAGCAAACCTCCGCCTTCCCTGCACAGGATTGCAAGGCTGAAGGCTTCGGAGGGAGCATTTTGGGATGTGTCTGTGCAGAGCTCCCCAAGAATAGAATGATCAGCAGGGAAATGGGTGGGATTTTCCTGCTGATTGCAGCAAGATGAAGCCTCCAGCCTTGCAATCCTCTGCAGGGAAGGTCGAGGTTTGCTCCGAAGCTGTGGCAGAGCATTACATTGGGAGGCCTCCACAGAGAGACAGAATGAGAGGCAGCTCCCGGCCCGTGCTGGCTCAGCTGATGGAGGCTCCCTCCTGGGGTGCGATCAAACTTTCAACCCCAACAGACCCAGTGGGTGCGAGCTACCCCAACCCAGAAAGGGGAAGGAGCTGATGGGGGGCTGTGGGAAGTTCTAGGAGTTGAAATCCACAAGTCTTTAAATGGCCAAGCAGCCCATGCTGCTGCTGGCCTCTTTGCCCTCCTAGCAGCGCTGCACTCGGCAGCGGGACTGCTCCTGCCTGTCCGGCTTCAATCATCCCAGATTGAAAACCTCCAAAAATGTTCTGAGAACCACCAGCCTGCCAGGAGCCCTTCAGGAGCGGCTGCCTGTGTCGCCTCACCCGTCGCCGCCTTTGGGCTGCTGAGTGCCAGCCTGCATGCCTGCATGCCTTCCATTACTGCTTCTGGGATTGCTTCTTTCCCTCCTCCCCCGTCTCTTTCCCTTCCATTGCTGGGGAGCAGACAGCATGACAGAGTAAAAAATAAGATCTCCCCAAAAATAAGCCCAAGTGCTTATTTTGAAGCCCCCCCCAAAAAAAATAAGACCCTGTCTTATTTTCAGGGAAACACGGTAGTCAATTATGTTAGATCCAAATTAACTCTAAATGGAAATGAGAATCTCTGTATTCAAATGTAGCATAATGGACACTAGCCATTTATAATTAACCTCCACCATAGTTGGGCTGGAAAATTCTTGACCAGAGGTGGGGAACTATGGCCCCTTTATGAACTGTGAACTTCAACTCCCAGAATTCCTGAGCCAGCAAGGAATTCTGGGGGTTGAAGTTTACAGATCATAAAGGGGCTGTAGTTCCTCACACTTGCTCTAGACCAGGGCTGTCAAACTCCCAGCCCACGGGCTGGATATGTCATGTGCAGGCCATGCCCACAATCAGTTTAGAAAAGGGGGGAAGTCCCTATATGTCATGTGACATTACCGTGACGATACGAGTTTGACAGCCCTGCTCTAGACCATCAATCATCATGCAAAGAGATAACAGAGATCTTTTTTGCTGTCTTTTGCAATCATCTGGATGATTCAGCTCAGATATTGGAGTCCTGCTGGGACTATATCATTGCCCTCAAAAAAAGGAGGGAGGAGAGGACTTCTGGTTTGGCACTGCAGGTGTTGTGGATGGTCTCCTTAGACCGCCAGCCCCGCGATCTCGTAAAAGCCGCTTTGACAGCACTAATCGGCTGTCTGGTGGCTGAAAAACCTCTCCATTGGGAGAAGAAGGAGAGGAGAGCCAGTGGATGTGAGTAGAGCTCCCTGAAAGTCCTCTGGAATAATTCCAGAGGCTTGGAGGGTGAGAGCTCCCCGGCCAACCCACCAAGAAGCTCCGGATCCGAGGCAACTCTGTTTTAAACTGAGCCAGACGCCGCAACCATCCTGCTGTCAAAAGTGAGTTTGATTGATTATAAGTGCAGGCAGAGCGGATACAGGAGAACAAGCCTTAAAGTAACAGAGCTTAACTCCAGAGTTACTTTGTTACAAACTGAATTTCTTTGAGCTGGAGGCTGAAGATGGCGTCTTTGTTATGGTTTTGAAAGTGAAAGTCAGAAACAAAAGTGCTTATTGAGAACTTTTAAAGCTGCTGGGAAGTGAGAACTTGTGGAGAAAGGACTATTTTGCCTGATAAATTAGAGACTCTAAATTACAAGCACAACACTTTTCTCAGATGCTCCCAAGAAAATGTTGATATTGAAGCCATTGGGGGGGTCTTTATTGACTGAAACTGTTTCAGAGGGATGATGAGCAAGAATCACAATTCCCTGGTTAGTCAAAAGTAGCTTTTCAACCAGATGACTGAGAAAGCGGCCATTGAATGAGCCACAACAAAGCTGGGGTGGTCACAGCAGAAGCGGAGAAGCAACAGATGTGGGATCATCTGGGTGAGAAGCCGGCTTTTTTTATTTTATGTTTCTTTTCATAAACTCTGAGAAACATCTTGAAGGAAAGTGCAGGGCATAAAGAGAAGAGGCGAGAGTGGGGCGTGTGTCAGCTCTTCACCTTCAGTAGCTTAGCGGTGAAGAAAGTGGATTGGCCCAAGCGGAAGAAATGAATTGAATGAATTAACAAAATTGCTTTGGAAAACAAGAAAATAAGAACAGGAAGCCTGATTGAGTATTTGTAAATTTTGGATTTTTGGATTTATACTAAATGAAATGAGACTGAGTGGAAATCAGTGAAGGAACTTTAGTTATAAAACTTTTCCTGTTTTTTTTCTTTTTTCTTTTTTGAGACATTAATAAAAAGACATTGTTTTAAATAAACTGATTGAGAGGACTGTCCTTGAGATTGTAGGTCTGAACTGATAAGAAACAGCTGTGTCAGGCAAAGAGCTGCATATTGAGACTGTAAGTTCTAATACAAGCTGAAACAGTGTGCTTTTTGAAGCTCTTGAAACAGAAATAAGAACAAAATAATTGAGACAATATAAACAGCCTTGCTTGGAAGCTTTTTTTCCCCCCCTTTCGGCTGGGTTTTTTTTTGGGGGGGGGGGTTAGGACTTTACCATTATTTGATCATTTTTACTGATTTTTTTTTCCCCTTGACTATTTTTATTGATTGGATTGTGTTTCATTTTTTTGGGGGGGGGGTCTTTTGTCTTCTTCTCCCTTTTTCTCTTTTTTCTTTATTCATTGTGGGGGGGGGGTTCTTTCCTTTCTTGGCTGGTTGGTTTTTGAGTGTTTGAACTTTGATAATATATAAAAAATTGTTAAGGATCAGATGATTGCTTGGGGGAAAAATATTGGGCACAATATAAACCTAGATGATTGGGAAGAAATCTGGAATAATAATCTCAAATTGACTAGAGCAGTAACATACAAGGAGAACCAGTACAAAATGCTGTATAGGTGGCACTTAGCGCCGGCCAGGATAGCGAAAATATACCCGAATGCAAACCCAATGTGCTGGAAATGTGGTTATCCCCAAGGTACCTTCTACCATATGTGGTGGACGTGTCCGGAAGCGATGAAATTTTGGAGAACAATTCAAAAATGGATCCAAGAAGTAATAGAGGAAAATATCAATTGGGAGCCAGAAATCTATCTCCTGGGAGTACTAAGAAGGGCATATGGGAAGAAGAAGAAATACTTAATAATACACCTTATTACTGCCGCCAGATTAGTGTATGCGAAACAATGAAAGAGAAAGGAGGCCCAACAGAAGAAAAAATAATTAGTAAAATGTTAGAATGCACTGAAATGTGTAGGCTAACTTATATATTAAATGAGAACGAGGATTCAGAATTTTACACGGTATGGGAAAGGTGGTATAGGTGGCTGGGAAATAAATGTAAATGTTAACTTGAATTAAGAGAAACGGTATCAAACTATTTATGCAACATATATAAGTAAAGTAATAAGATCTACTATAACTGACAATGTAATAATGTATAAATACTGAATATTTAAATTTTAAATTATATAAACCTTATTCGATACTATTTACATAATGTATATAACATAATTGCACGTAGCCAAACCAAAAACGTTGAATTGTAATAATCTTGTTTATTCAATAAAAACTCTTATTAAAAAAATGGATTAAGGTAAGAAGAACCTGAAGAATTTGAAGTTTTTGGATCTTTTAACCCTCGTTTGGCTTTGTTTTTTGGCTTCTTTTTTCTCTTTTTGTTTTGTGTTTTTGGTTTGATAGAGATTTTTGGTTTCTATTTTTAACCAATCCATCTAACAGGGTGGATTAGGTATTTGTTTTATAAATTAAAGTCGTATTTGGATTACAAATTCAGTAGATTATAGTATACAAGATGGGACAAGATGAAGAAGACAACAGCACAGTTACCTTCCACAACATCAACTTCAAGTCCTGTGGCGCAGAGGACACTGGACACCATGGCCATGCAATTGGAATTTAAAAATATGATACAGGTCTTTCATTAAGATTTTAAAGAAAGAATGGAAAAGGTAAAAGGAGAGCTTAAAGAAGTGAAGGCAATGATGGGAAAGAATGAAGAAAGAATACAGAGAGTGGAAGAAAAGGCAGATTCAACAGAAAAAAGAGTGGAGGAGATGGATGACAGACTCACAATAACTGATAAAAACCAGGAAAAAAACTCTCTCTGGAAATGGATAGAGCGGAGTACTACCTAAGACTTCAAAATATAGAAGAAGAGAAGGGAGAGAATTTGGTGGAAGTGGTGGCGGAGATGCTGGCAGAAGTGATGGAGGAAACCAAGGAAAAGATATTAAATGGGATTGATGAGATATACAGAGTACATACTTGATATGCAATGAGAAATAAATTGCCAAGAGAGGTGCATGTAAGATTTATTAGGAAAGCAATAAAAATAGAAATATTACAGACAGCAAGAAATACTCCAATAAAGTATAAAGATAGAGATTGTGGTGTTGAAACAGATGGGCATCAGAAGGGTGAGAGATTTGAGGAGAGAATACCAACTTTTGACAAAACCTCTAATCAAAAAAGGAGTAAATTTTAGATGGTTAATACCAGAAGGAATATTGGTTTACTGACAAGAGCAAAGACATAGATTGGACTCGATAGAGAAAGTGGAATTATTTTACGACCAATATTTG